>NW_019729899.1:1962861-1964451 GCF_002891405.2 Cryptotermes secundus | reverse complement strand
AAACCAACGCTTTTCGCTTTCGGGCGCTGGCCTACCGGCCAGGATCTCATCCGACCCAGAGTCCCTTCATCAATCCGCACGTGGCCTGATCGCCCACGAGTTGGAGAAGGCTCTGGATCCGACAGATGNNNCGGAGGATGAGAGTTGCCTCGGTACTGTTGAGCTCGCAGAGACTGTCTCAGTACCCCCACTTTCTGGAAGAATAGCCCGAGGCCGAGTCATCAGACGTGGCGACTCGACCGGATTTAAAGCCCCTCAGAATCAATTGGTAATGGTAGATCCTGAGATATGGCTACCAGGAATTTATATAGCGCGGGTAGTAGCTACAATGAGTAATGGTGATAATAAAGAGATATCTACTGAAGTTCACGGTTCACGCCGTTGGTCGGAAGTCCCCTTGGGCAGCAAAGATGCTGAAAAGTTTAACTCTCCCTGTGAAAAATTGGAAAATGTAATGACCTCCCAAGAACAAGCCGGAACGGGTGAAAGCCAGCCAGAATCGCCACCGAACAGACTACTAGGAGTAGCTGTTGATAGACTACAAGGGGTAGCTATCGAACTACAGGAAAAAGGAAGTTTCCTTCCCGTTGGAAACAGATTCGGTAACCATACTGACACAGCAGTGCAGAATTCAGGGCTTAAGGACAGTAAAGAAAAGCACACCGGGGAAATAGGAATAAAGGAACTACGAACTAAGGAAATGGGAACCCAGGATTAAGGGAGGGAGGAAGTGAAATTATAGGGTATGTACCACTCCAAATTATTAATCTGTTACTAGAAGAAGTAGGATTATCTAAGCATATGTATGTAGGTATAGCCTCGCCTACTGAACCTTGTGTGGGAAGTGAACTGGCTAAAGTACAGGGTGTACTTAGAATCGAGAATATGGAAGCTAAGAAAACGGGGCGAGGTGAGATAGCCCTCGGGCCCTGTGACCAAAGGAAACAAACGAAAAATGGGGATAAGGGGCGAGGTGAGACAGTCTTCGACATCTATTTTAATGAGAAATTAGGGCCTTTATCAGAGTATGATCGGAGCAAATTAGAGCTCGTTTTGAAAAGATATAGTCATATATTCTACCAGGAGGGTAGTAGTGCAGTCGGATGCACTAGTACAGTGAAACATAAGATAGATACAGGGAATGCACAACCTATTAGAAAGAGTCCATATAGAACTCCACACGCCTTGAAACCAGTTGTTGAAGAACACATTAATGATATGTTACATAAGGGTATTATCGAACCAAGTATGTCGCCATGGAGCAGTAGTATTGTGTTAGTTAAGAAGAAAACGACAGACGGATCCATTAAGTACAGGTTTTGTGTTGATTATAGATCATTGAATGCTGTAACAAAACCAGACGCGTACCCAATTCCTAATATTACAGATATGCTAGATTCGTTAGGATCTTGCAGGATATTTTCAGTTTTAGATGTGGCTTCCGGCTATCACCAGATAGAGGTTCAGGAAGAAGATAGAGAGAAAACAGCTTTTTCATGTCACATGGGTCACTATCAGTTTATGAAGTTGCCTTTTTGAGTAAATAATGGACCAGCTACATACCAGAGGTGTATGGATTTGATTTTAACA
>NW_019729899.1:1934402-1958408 GCF_002891405.2 Cryptotermes secundus | reverse complement strand
GGATAAGGGGCGAAGTGTGAGTCTTCGACCTCTATTTAAATGAGAAATTAGGGCATTTACCAGAGTATGATCGGAACAAATTAAGAGCCCGTTTTGAAAAGATATAGTCATATATTCTACCAGGAGGGTAGTAGTGCAGTCGGATGCAAGAATATAGTCATATATTTTACCAGGAGGGTAGTAGTGCAGTCGGATGCACTAGTACAGTGAAACATAAGATAGATACAGGGGATGCGCAACCTATTAGAAAGAGTCCATATAGAACTCCACACGCCTTGAAACCAGTTGTTGAAGAACACATTAGGGATATGTTACATAATGGTATTATTGAACCAAGTATGTCGCCATGGAGTAGTATTATTGTGTTCGTTAAGAAGAAAACGACAGACGGATCCATTAAGTATAGGTTTTGTGTTGATTATAGATCATTGAATGCTGTGACAAAACCAGACGCGTACCCAATTCCAAATATTACAGATATGCTAGATTCGTTAGGATCTTGCAGGATATTTTCAGTTTTAGATGTGGCTTCCGGCTATCACCAGATAGAGGTTCAGGAAGAAGATAGAGAGAAAACAGCTTTTTCATGTCACATGGGTCACTATCAGTTTATGAAGTTGCCTTTTTGAGTAAATAATGGACCAGCTACATACCAGAGGTGTATGGATTTGATTTTAACATGATTAAAAGGGATAGACTGCTTGTAATTTGTTATTCAGCTACTATGGAAGAACACGCAGAGAAACTAGAAAGAATATTTCAGCGATTAGAACAGGCAAATTTTATGATACAGCCCAGTAAATGTGTCTTCGCTACAGACACGGTAGAATATCTAGGACATGTAGTGACCAAGGAAGGGGTTAGACCAGACCCCCGGAAAGTACAAGCTGTCAGTCATTATCCAACCCTCCGTACAGTTAAAGAGGTTCGAGCTTTTATAGGATTGGCTGGGTACTATAGGCATCATGTTCGCAATTTTGCAGAAATGGCNTCAGGAAGAAGATAGAGAGAAAACAGCTTTTTCATGTCACATGGGTCACTATCAGTTTATGAAGTTGCCTTTTTGAGTAAATAATGGACCAGCTACATACCAGAGGTGTATGGATTTGATTTTAACATGATTAAAAGGGATAGACTGCTTGTAATTTGTTATTCAGCTACTATGGAAGAACACGCAGAGAAACTAGAAAGAATATTTCAGCGATTAGAACAGGCAAATTTTATGATACAGCCCAGTAAATGTGTCTTCGCTACAGACACGGTAGAATATCTAGGACATGTAGTGACCAAGGAAGGGGTTAGACCAGACCCCCGGAAAGTACAAGCTGTCAGTCATTATCCAACCCTCCGTACAGTTAAAGAGGTTCGAGCTTTTATAGGATTGGCTGGGTACTATAGGCATCATGTTCGCAATTTTGCAGAAATGGCTAAACCTTTGACGAAATTAACTAAGAAAAATAGTTCTTTTGAATGGGAACTAGACCAACAATACAAATGTTAAAAGTTAAAATTTAAAATTTAGTTCACTGTATCTAGTTATATTACCACTTGGTTAAAAAGTTCATGAAATAAACTTCAACTCAGTAAATAAAAGTAAATAACTTCTGTTTATGATTTGTCATGTAATGCCTCTTTAGGTTGTACTCCTTTAAAACTGCTACCACTTGAAAAACATACTAAACACTGTGGCTTGTGGTCTTTATTTAATATAAAAAAATAGTCATGTTCCCGTTCAGATTTGAATGCCCTATTTTCACTATCAACTTTTCTCAATTTACTATTTGACATGTTGTATCACTTACAGTAACTTCAAACACAATTTTGATTGGAAAACAGTTCTGCACTCACACTTCACTTTCTAAAATTGCACTAAGTGGGAGACATTTCTGCTAAAGCTGACACGTAACAAAGGCCAGGATGCCGAGAGAAAGGGTAAACATCCCATCCCCGCGAGCAAGCTGGGAATTTTTACTATTTTGAAGGTGTCATAAATCTTTCACCACTATTGTCTTCCCTTCAGTGTCATCTCGCTACAGAAGTAGGGTTGGGAGACTTGGAATTTCCATGACATGAACACAGTTATTAGAAAACAGTTTGAACTGTCCAGCTCGGTAAGAACGTATACAGTAAATTGCAAAATGCTATAAGCTAATGAAATGTCATATTAAAAACTTAATTCTATGCCAATACAGCTGTGAAGTTAAGATTTTTGAAAATAAACCTGAGACTTGGCTGGGGTCCGGAGTAAATCAAGTCATGGGCCGCCAGTTGGCCATCGCTGCTCTAAAGTGTCTGTACACGGATTTACTAAATTTCCTGCCGTCTGTAATGTAATTTTATCTGACTCATTCTGATCTTCCCCGAACCGAGTTCGAGCTGACTTTGACCGCAATGCATACGGACTATCCTTAGTGCTTCTAAAAGACTTATTACTTTAGCAAATCATCTCACGCTGTAAATATCGCGTCTCTGGTGTCCATTTAGGATGCTGTGTTATGACGCCAGGATGGGTGCGGTTTAGGGTCCCTGTTCAAGAATATGTCCCTGGGGTAATGCCCCTTCCCGAATCATAAGAAAACACCTTTCTCTTTTCTAACCCAAAGAAAAGGTAACGTTTATTAACTCGGCAAAATAACATAATTAGTGTAATTAAATCTTGCCTGCTTGCAATCACTTATCCTCTCTACTGAGGTTATTTGGCCAGGCTGTGACAAACAGGTCTCTGCTTACAAAATACGGCAACTTTGTTGATGGTGAACATTGTGATGCGTGACACTTGTAGAGGTCTGTGGTCGGCCTGCTCCCTGTTGCCTGCCGCCAAGGTGTAGCAGCTCCCCCTGAAGGATGGACCGTTTATCTATCTCAAAGCACTTGTCTCGACTGTGAAGAAGTGTCTCTCACTTCCTTTGTTTAAACCTTAAATACTCTCTGTTTCCCCAGGCATATTGTAACAGAGGTTACAATTGGACAATCATATTCTTTATCGTCTTTCGTTTTCTAAACTGACAAGTGATTGCGTGACATCATTCATGCGTCATAGGATATATGACTCATCCCCTCTTGACATATATTCCAAGTTTGATCTTTAGTAATATTATTTATCACCGCGACATCCCTCGTTAACCCTACTGCACAGGAAGTCGGTGTGGGCTAACTTCCAACTCTACTCGCACTTTGTTTTCCCATCCACATCCTGTGGTCTAGTTACACTTTATACAGTCTGCTTACATACTCATACAATTAATTAAATGATTACCAATATACAATCAATACTTATTTCTTAATACCCTTATCCCTTCCAGGTAACAATATATATATGTGTGTGTCAGATAAAGTCGTTTTATAACATCACCCCCACCTTTAAGAAAAGAAATGGGATTATTTTCACATTTCCTTTTCTCTACAACAATTTTTGGTACTTCCTATATACACAGGTTCCGTATAATCATACACACAAACACAATTTAATTGTATACAACTTCTTTATTTGACCGTCACAACACAGCAAATATAGAACTTCAAGGACAAAGCCCATTTATGGTTCTGCTACATGTTTCAGCCAACGAGTGGCCATCGTCAGGCAAAACACACTTCAACAAACGTACACCATTGAACTGCAGTACATAAAATTTGATACAATGTTATGAATCATTTAAGAAAATTTACACAAGTAGGTTATTTAAAACAATAAAAAGTCATATATAAAAACAAATTAAAATTTTATTGATGTTTAATAACATCGAATCGGTCGTTGGTTTTACTTTTCATAAATTTCTGTCGACGAATAGTAAATTCGAGTTTCTTATAAAATTGTGTAGGAAGTCCAATAATGTTGTGAATTAATTAATTAATGGAATAGTTGGAGCCTCATCGTACAGAGAATTGTACATATTGCATGGAAAGTAATCAACGACTGATTTAATTTAATTGCTTCATATCAGTGGTTTTCCAGTTCCATACATAGTCTTCGATATAATTACTAAGATTTTCTTAAAGTGTCCATTAGTTAAATTCAGTTTTCATTCCACATAACACCATGGCACAACAGTCGCCAGACATGGACACTTTGTGCCATCCTAGGTCTCCTGCTCCTTCGACCTCATCTGGCCGATCCGGAGAGTCCGTCTGGCTTTCTCAGGTAGAGATGGACTCCGTCTTAAGGCGTATCGGGCCTCACTCCGACAGGACGGGAAGAAAATGGTTTTCACAAATTTCATGGACACTTCAGCTACAACATTATGTTCAATTATTTCCTTATTGTGCTTGTAATCTTGAGAATGTTTTAGTAAATTGGTGTTGCCGAGACATCGTTTCGCGTTTTGACGTGTCTTGCACTCCTTTAATATACTGTGTCACATATTGATGTGAATTTTGCCAGGAGGTGTATAGTTTAATGCGTTCGATTGTCCTGTGAATACCCTGGTGACCTCCTATAGGACAGTTGTGCATCTCTGAAATAATTCTTTGCTTTCTTTCTTCGGTCACTTCTTCTGCATTAACGTTTAAACGTTGAATAGTATAGCTACTTAGGCAATCTGCATTGCAATTTCTTTGTCCGGCCCTATACTGAAAATCATAGTCATACTTTCTAGTAATAATTCCCATTTCATTAACCTTAAGCTTGGACCTTTTACATTGAAAATCCAGGTTAAGCCCTTGCGATCTGTGATTATCTGGAATTTACGCCCTAATAAATATGGCCTGAAATGCTTGCATGCCCATACAATGGCAAATAATTACTTCTCTACTGTTGTATAATTTAATTCTGCCTTATTCAGTGTTCTGCTGGCGTATACCAAACTCAAATCAATGGATGACGTGTATTTAGCACCTTCGAATCTTGCAGTAGTTCCTGTAGTGGAGGGGTCGTCTCGTAATCTGGAATGGTAAACTGATTAATTTTTCGAGCGTCAACACATATTCTTGGCTTTTTGCCCTCCCTCTTGACTATAGTCAAGCTGTTCCAAGAAAGGAGAATCGGAAATTTCCAAAATATCACTAATCATTTGCGTTATTTGCTCCTTGCCAACCGGTCTTACAGAAAATGGGATAGGCCTAGAGTAACCAACAGTGGGGCGATCAGTCTCCATCCGAAACTTATACATGTGACTCCGGGAATAGGACGTTTTTCAAATGAACGGTACTCAGCCCATTTTCAATTTAAAGCGAATTTATTGACAGAAAATTACAGGTCAAGATTTGCCATTTTATGTACCTAGTTTAGTTTAGTTGTGGCCTGCAGATGATGCCCGTCCTCCTGAATGCAGTTTTCCATCCTCTGCTTGAAGTCGTTAAAAACTCGGCCCAACATCTCTCGATCAATCAACTGCACTTCTCCACGAATGACATCCTTCAACTCAGTTAAAAAGCGAGGCTTAGGGATGTACACACAGCTTTTGAGGCACCCCACAGGAAAAAATCGCAAGCCGATAAATCATGAGACCTGGGGGGGGGNGGGGGGGGGGGGGGCAAGGCACATCACCGAAACGGAAAATGACGCACCCAGCGAACATGTTCCAAAGAATGTTCATTGTTTCTTTTGCAGAGTGTGCAGTGGCTCCATCCTCCTGGAACCAAATGCTTCTCATGTTTACTCATCTCCTTTGCAGTTCTGGTTGAATGGTCGAAAGAAGTTACAGACAATGTGAATGTAACGAGCTGCGATAACTGTGACCGCGACGCCGTTTTCTAAAAAAAAGGGGGGGCTATGATGCCAAAAGGGGCAAACGCACAGCATACTGTGGGCTGGACATAGGATCGTCATTTGGCTAGGGAGTTCCACTTGAGTGGTATTGTTGTGCGCTGATAGGGGGCATTGACTGTACTCACCCCCTATCGGACGTCCGTGGATATCACTTAACCTATGCTGTGGACAACATGCTTCACTAGGAGGGTCACAAAAAGTCGAGTTCTCCAAACAACAACAAAAATGGAATATATAATCAAATTAAAACACTTATACACCTCTAAATTCTAAAAAAAAACACATTAACCCACCAAAATAATTTAAACCAGAAGTTCTAATAAGCCATCAGTGACCCGACCACTGGCAAGTACTCACTCGCGCTAAACATGATGCACATGAAAAACACTGGCGCCATCCCAAGGTTTTCCACAGGCACACTTTGCTTTACTCGTCCGTTTCTGGCAACTGCCGGAAACAGAGTGCCTGAAACGGCCTGTTTTCCCAATTCCAAGATTCAGCTTTTTCCCAAGTTGCGAAAGCTGCGCATGCGAAATCCCTGAGGTCGGCATCTTGCCGGACATGCCTTGTCGCGCGAAGTGAAACCTGACCGGGTCTTTCCACTGATGCGTAAACAGTCTTTTCTAAAGACAATTCGATCGACTGCCAAGGAATGCGAAGAGTCAGCCGCTGTTCTGTCTGCTCGCCTTCTGGCCAGCCGTCTTAACATTTTAACCTTAGCACACAATCTTAAAAAAATTATACTTAATAACTAATGAAATGGGCTCAACCGTATCCACAGAGTCTCCTTAAATTCGATAACCCTTTGAGTACATGTCCTTTTGACTAACCTAATTGGTTGCAGCATTAACACTTCACAATCATCTGACGAATGGCTTATCAACAAGGGGAAGTCTTGTTTACATACAAGCTGCTCCTCACTCATTTTCTTACAAGTGTTAAGATTCTCTTGTCTAAGCTTCACATAATATTGCCTAGTACTGTCAATCAACATGTATTCCTTGTCTGGCTGAATAAATGTGTACTTATTTCTTGTTTCATTGACCATGATAGGAAAGGGTATGACCTTATAAATATCATACACATGGCGAGTCACTAGTGGGACTCTCACAGCGTATACTAATTTATCTCCTATAACATAAGTTTCTATTGTAATAACATTAATAATTAAATAAGTGTAAGCTTCGCTCAGTTGGACAGGGACTTGGAAATCACGTGGGAATGAATCCCAACTGGACTTCAGAATTTGAAAGGTAACCTGGTGATAACACCTGTTGTTGTATAATCCCACTCCTTGCATTTAAACACGACTGAAGTATCACATCGTGTTCATTCTTTACTTCCTCCAATGCGCAGGTCGTTTAAAGTTACTAACATGGAAGTGTATGTATGTAATGAAGTGAGACTCGCTCGCTGATGTAATTGCCGCCGGTGATGAGGTGGTGAAGTCATTGGAGAGAAAGCTCACGTAGATTTTCAGGATATCTTTCGTAGGTACGCAAAAGATAAGTCTTTTGGTTGCAGAATATAGGAATATTGTTTATTAGGATGTTCTGTAGATACACTGATGGTAGTAGTCACAGTAGCAATGCAACTCCGACTTCCAGTAGGATACAGAAAAGTTTACAGATTAAAGATTCGAACCGAAAACCGGCAGAGCTTCACAGTCTGAAGAGTGATCAATAGATAATGTTTTTGAGGCTACAATACTCCTGTATTTATAGGGCCAATCTGGGCGTTGGTTTGAACGAAGTTCACTTATAGCGTCTACTAAAATTACAAAACATCTGCTCTTGTAAACGTGAGTCATCTCATATTCCCAGTTCAGACCTATAATACAAACACATGTCACGACATGTTACAATTCCTAACTTTCGGACTCTGATGCGGTCGCTTTAATCAAAATTATTTGGTTAGGGTGACTGTTTACTCCCTCGTATCGACATTGGGGTTGTAATGTCATGTATCCAATGTGGGTGATTAAAATAACAGTTTTTTTCTCTGTCCTGTAACATGTCTAGACTGGTTTCATACATTATTCTTACAATTGATCTGTCACACCAAATATTATGTTTAACTTGAACCTTAGAGGGCTTTTTCAATTATAGTGGTAATTGATAGCAGGTGTTACTGTATCCACTCAGTAACCCTCTAGTCTTGCTACTTAGTTACATTTTACATTTACTTATATTTACAGTATTCCATTCTTAATATATATCAATATTTGATTTAATATACCTGTGTACCTTCATTACATACACATTATTACATTCCGTACACCTTTGTGCTCCTTCATCACATGTATACTTCTCCTTTATTTCCATTTTCTTCATTAATGAAATTTCTGATGTCCAGTAAACCCTTTTCTAAAATCATCTCATTTTTTGAAACATCATTTAAAAAAAGTTTTGTTAACCGACTTCAGCGTCGATTTTACAATGACCATCTGTTCCCATGCTAGTTTTATTAGATCGGAGTGTTCTTCTAATTGGTTGATTCTGCTGTTATATGCTTCTTCGTTCTCCGAGGCTAAGATTCCGAATAATGAATGTGGTATCTGCCCTACAAAGTTAAAAAGTTCTCTTTTCTTGCGGGGTGCATTCCTTTCTGTATTCATTAATTGAGTTACCAAATCTCTCATTTCCTTCAAATTTTGTAATCTCCTAGTAGCATCTAAAATTGTGGTTCTGCACTCCGTTAAATTTAGCCATAGGGAACTATCATGTTTCTTGCAAAAGTTGATGGTGGCTTCCACGTATCTTTCTATTGTGTCCACGTTTGCACTGGCTTGTTGTAAGTCAAGGTAGGTCATTACTTTCCAGTCACTGCTGCTCAATCTTGCTTCGCTTTCGTGTTGGTAGTATAATCCAGGGGAAATTTCTATGGGCTCATTTCTTATGTCGAGTCCTTTGGTCATGAAAACCTGGCTGATTAGTACGTTCACTAAAGTTGCCCACATCTGTAATCATGCAAAAAAACAACTTAGCACGGTTCCCGTGAATCTTCATTTCCTTCCCTTTTTTGGTGCGTATCACTAGGTTACGTCCTTCGAGCGTAATAATTTCATAGGGACCTACATACGGGGCTTCTAGCTTTTTTGATTGGCCGCGGCGAACAGTTTTGTCCCTCGCCAGCACCTTGCTTCCTATTTCGAATTTGGGAACAGCTACATGTCTATCGTAGTTTCTTTTGTTATCCAATTTGGCGGTTTCTAAACTCTTCCATGCCAGCGAATAGCTGCTCTTTAGTCTAAACTCTAGTTCCTTCACGTAATTCTCGTAAGCGTAAAATTCACTCACGGGCTTTCAAATGGCATATAATTAGTTCCTCGATGCGGTGTAGTATTATGCATGAAAGTGGCATATTTCAGCCAATAGTCCTAATTGCTTAAGTCAGAGGACACCTTTGTGTGACTGTTCGTTGGACCCATTGGATTGAGGGTGCCAACTGGTTGTATTCTTTTGATACCCAATAATTTGCACATGTTTTTAAAAGTATCACTTAAAAATTTTGACCCACAGTCTGAAAAAATAACCTGTGGTATCCCGTAAATCAGGATGACATTGTCCACGAATACCTTTGCTACTTCCTCGGCTGATAATCCACACATGGGTACAGCTATCAAAAACTTACATAATTCATCTTTAATAGTTAGAATATAACGGTTTCCTGTCATACTAGGGCTCACCTCTCGAACTCAGTGGAGGGGGTATCGGTTATGACCAATGGCAGCCTTGTGCACTCAGTTTCACCTGTTACTTCACGACATGTTTCGGCAACATAGTGCCATCATCAGGTGCCCTAATTACGTTAATCTATCGCATTGCTTGCCCTCATGTCTTCACAACACCATTTAAAAAGTGCGTATTTGTCAACTATAATAAATTTACACTCACTAAAACTTGTTAAGATTATTCATCTTATTTGTCTTAATTAAAACTGGCGTCTGGTTCATTCATTATGGTGTCGTTTTTTCTTATTTTCTGTGTAAACCTTCAACGTGAAAAAAAGGTACTTATTATTATTACTTTCGGCTTCTATCTGTTGTGTGTTGTATTATAATGTTTAGTACTCACCGTGTCTTGTGATGTGTGTTCCCTTCTTAGCTGCAAGTGTTGTAATGTTGGATGTGTGTGTGTCTTCGTATTGATTGAGTTATGACGTGGTAGGGGTAGATGTGGTGGGGGTAGGTGGTGGGGTTGTGTTATGTTGTTCTGTGTAAATTGTGTGTAATTCCTGAAATATTAATTTCTTGTTTGTATTGTTCATATGTGTGCGTTTCTTTGTTGTTCTGTATATATGATAGTTTTCTAATGTGTTTAAATATTGTCCTTTCTTATTTGTTGCTATTATGTCCATGGCTGAGGTAACCCGACAGCTCGGCACCAAGGGGCCGTGCACTGCTCCCTTAGTGGCGGCTAGTATTTTACAGCCACCGTCTGCTGCAGGCTGGGTCTGCTCACTTGGTCCTTCGTGGCCAAACAGGCTCCTGGAGGGCCTGGGAGATGATGTTGCGATGTCTCCTCGGAGAGGCCAGTCCGATTCGACATCGTAGGATATTGAGGCTGGAACTGCTGCCGAGTGTAGTCTACGGCAAGATCTCCTCCTGAAATCCTAGAAGGGAACCTCTTTAATCACCCCACACCTGACACCAGTTTATGTTTATCTAGTATCCCGTAGTACAGTTGGCTGAGATCTTCCAAGCCGGAGACACCTGTAATAGAACGATAGCTCACTAGCCTTACAATTGAAGTACGGCGTCTCATCCTCCTTACTTATATATTTCAACCAATTTCTCCTACTTCTGCAACACTGCACATTAACTGTTCCAAAATTGTAACTCACTAACACTTCTCGCAACTCCTCAAGAAATACGCCTACCCTTATCTTCAAAAATGCATGCAGATGATATCTACTTACATCAGCTCCTTCAACACATATGTCCTGGTTCCGTTCAATGCATACACAATAAGTCTCAATATCAGTAAAATAACATAAGAAATCCTCCCTGATTCCTTCATACAGTTCCCCTACTGAAACTGTTATAGCAAAATCCTTACTCGTTTTGCGGCTAAGTCCCAATCGCTCCGAATCCCGTACGCAGCGCTTAGTCTCTTTAGGCACTGCGAGCGGATGTGGCTTCCGTCTCTTATCAGCTCCCCTATTTATATCACTCAGCGGCTTCCGGTCCATGCCTGCATAAACCTGCGTACACACTCCACATCCAGGCCCGGATATGACTTCACTCCACCGCCTCCACTCCCTCTTCCCCTCACTCCTCCACCAACAGGGATGCCAACGCCACGCAAATTTCCTTCCAAATCAACTACTCGCCGTCTACGAACGTGATAAAATGTATACCTTTGTCTCACACACTCGTCTCCCCTCAACAACACAAAGAAATGCCTCAAGTATGTCTCCTTCTGTCCATTCATATACCGATTCAACTTATATAACATGTACTATTGCATTATCCACCAGACCATTACCAATATAAAACACTGCCAGTTTTTCTAAATCACGCCGACCCAAATAACTGCAAAAAGTTTTCAGAAGCACATAA
This sequence comes from Cryptotermes secundus, assembly GCF_002891405.2. Taxonomy (NCBI): domain Eukaryota; kingdom Metazoa; phylum Arthropoda; class Insecta; order Blattodea; family Kalotermitidae; genus Cryptotermes; species Cryptotermes secundus. The sequence continues at coordinate 1,947,141 of NW_019729899.1, read as the reverse complement.
AGAGGCCACTCTCTCCTCGGTCCTATAACTGCTTGTGCATACAACCAGGGATGTTGAATAAACCTTCTTACGAAATCCTCCACGGGTCCCGCCCTTTCCATGGGCTTCTAGACAGTCCTCAGGTAGACCTCGGTGCCTGAACTTTTAATAAACATCCCCCGGGAAAGGGTACCTCTGGTGCGCTACAGTAAAAACACAGAAATCACATCACATCAATTCTCCTCTTTATTATGACCATACAATACAAAGTAATAGTACCATCTAACCCTCATTGACACCTCTGCATAATACATTGTATGTGGATCCTTGGGATCAAAACTCTTTTCATTGCTAAATGGACCAAACTGTACTCTCTCTTCCAAGAAACTGTTACATGGCTGCATCTTCACCACGCAATCTTTCATTGGCGTTGTCTTGTCACATAGTATACTTGTCTCAATACCATTCTTACACTTCGGATAGAAGTACACCCTCTTCTTCAATTTTCGGCTCATCTTATACGTATGCAAGCCATCTACTACATCCATACAACTAAACACTGCACTTCCAGTATGCAGGTCCACGACGTTTAAGAGTGAAAGCTCAAGACTACAGAGCAGTTAAGTATATGAGGATTTATTAAAAGGAAAAAAACCAAGATGAAATTCATACAGCCATTGGTGATTATATGAAGGCAACACCAGAACCCTGCGAGCTGAAATTTCTAAGTCCACTTCGCTGAGCTGAGTCGCATAGAGACGGCCCGCACGAAGTCTTCGAAAGTATCCCCCCTCTCCTGTGATTACGGAGAGTTTATAAGCAAATTTACATCTGGTAACTCTACACACGCTCCGGTAGACCTGTCAGGTGCGCCTGCGCAGGTTGACCTGAAAACCCCAGTGCGCCCACACGGTCAGGTACACCTTTCCGATATTATTTCAGTTGTGTGTTTGCTATGGTCGGACATGGCATCTACAGATGACGATGTTCTAGCTGTAGTTGGCTTATTATTAGCTACAAATTATTTCAAACCGAAAAGTAAGCGTCAAACCTGGTGCAAAGCGTGGTTGATGAAAAGAAATGTTTATTCACATGTGAATTTGTTAGGTGAATTGAAGTTGGTCCCTAAAGATTGGCACAATTATTTGCGCATGAATGAAGAAACTTATTTACAGCTCCTGTCATTAGTTGCCCCATTAATTAAAAAGAAAGATACCGTTATGAGGATGGCCATTTCACCACATGTAAGATTAACTGCAACGTTACGATACCTGGCAACAGGAAGAACCTACGAAGACCTGAAATTTACTACTGTAATTTCACCACAGGCTCTTTCTACCATTATACCAGAAACGTGTGATGCTATATACAAAGCACTACATAAGGAGTATTTACATGTAAGAAAGAATAACANATGAAGTAAACAAGATGTTATTCTTAACAAATTGTCAATGAAAAATCCGTCGAGTGTAACAATGTTTTTAGGTCACTTATTTATCTCACTTGCCTTACATGTTTCGGTTCAAGAAAAAACATCATCAGAGGCACGTATTACAAACACATGAAAACACTGGCGTTGTTTAATGTACACAGTATGTAAGCTGCGTGGACGCTGTTACAGATGTCGAAGTGTAAAAGCACAACACTTTCTAGTGACATTGAATGCACGTACAACTCTTGCATTCCATCTGAAAATTGCCCTCAAATTGAGCCGTCAATGTTAAAATATTTAAAAGTTTAAAACATTTAAAGTAAAATGTTCGGCTCCTTCTTGTTAATTCTTGTTAATTTCTTGAACCGAAACATGTAAGGCAAGTGAGATAAATAAGTGACCTAAAAACATTGTTACACTCGACGGATTTTTCATTGACAATTTGTTAAGAATAACATCTTGTTTACTTCATTAAGCTATACTTTATTGTATAATCAAAAGCAATCAAATGGAACATTACAAGTAAAAAGACTTTACAGATCATCGCCACTTAAATTAGATAGATATGAAGCTGCTGATGGTGAGTGTGCTGATATGGATGCAACTGTGTCACTGTGAACTCCCGCCAATTGAGGGCATGGTGGGTGTTCGTGTTGTACTGAGCTGGGAATTTGTGGTGAGGGATATGGGTGTGCTTGATGCTGGTAATGCTGCGTTGAGCTGTGTGAAGGGCCAAGTGAATGGGACGTTGTCTGTGTGGGAAAAGTTGGACTAGGACAGGTTGGAGTACTGTGAATAGGTGTTGCTAAATCAAACTGAGGGTAATGCTGACGTTCATTCTGCTGGGGACTGGGAGTCATTGTATGGAACAGGCGTTGAGGTGGAAGAATAAACTTGTGTGAGGTAGTCAAAGTGCCCATTTCGGCTTCAAATAGTGCTGCGTTTATGATCCTCTCAGCTAGGAGTCTCTGTTGCATAGGGAGATCTTGTAATTTCATCGCAACGTTTTTCCCGAAAATATCAAAACGATCTTCTTGTACTTTTGGACGCGTGAAATGCTCATTTACTGACAGTAGAACCTTATTTGTCAAGTCGGCTTGCTGTAATGAAACCTGTGAACTCCTTTTCGGTGGTCTTGATTGGAGTGGCGTAGTGACTGGTGTTATTTCGGATGAATTTTCATCTCTTGTAGAGATAATGGCATCCATCATCATGTTGTATATTTCCATCAGGCACAGATTGACCCGATTCAGCATCTGTAGTATGGCGTTCCTAAAGCAATAATTAGTTTTTATTTGTAAGAATTCTTATTACTAGAGCTCAGTGTTACTTTCTCCAACTTATGAAACATCTAATGATGCTCATGTGACTAGTTGGCACACATATTCTTCCAGTAATTTCATAACTGCTCTCTGTCAATTCCCAGGGTTGGTATGGGCAGGACATTATAAGGGAAAAATGAAGAAGCATTACTTTCATAATGACTTACTGATGAGACAGAATCTTCATTTTCCTCACAGTGGCCCTCTGCCTGGCTGCTTCAGTCATCAACCTGTTTCTTCACTTACTCCACCAAGGAATGTAAATTCTTGTGAGACATCTCGCAATACCATTTACTATTCCTTGGTGAAGTGAACGGCCAGTACACCTAAGGCCATGTGTACACAGGCGACAAATTGTGGAACGACATATTTGTCGTCATAGGCAGCATTTTGTGTTCACTGGACACAGTTTGTTGCCAGGCAAAAGAGAAGTGATGCGCATAATGGACTGACATTCCACAACAGTGTTCCTTCGTGGACATAGTAGAAGTAGGTGATATTATTGGTCTTGTAGCCTGGAATAGAAAACGACTCCGTCAACGTCAATTTTGGGTACATCCTATTTACAGTGAGACTTTCACTTGGAAAGTTTTGTACAAGTTTTGAACGTTATAGGAATTATCCCAATAAGTTTTTTCTTACTACAGAATGAGTGTTTCCAGTTTTGATGAACTTCTGGTTCTAGTAGGACCCTCAGTTGCTAGGGAGAACACCAATTGGAGAAGAAGTGTGCCTGAAGTAGAACGACTTTCAGTTGCATTGCGGTAAGTACATTTTGAAATCATGCAGCAAAGAAAATTTTTAATCAAAATGTAAGCAATTTTTGAGTATAATCGTTCAGTTTCTCACATCAATTTTTATTAGTTATCGGATTACATTAGCATAATGTAATCCAAGTGTAGAATATCAGAATCTGGGGTATGCACGTTAGAGTCATCAGAGATGACTTGTGAGTTGACTGAGCGTGACAATGACGTCCATGTTGAAAATGTTGATCCCTGTTGTCGTCGTTGTCGTGGCTGCCCTTGTCCTGTTAAGTGGTACTTGCCATAAGTACTTGTTGAAGGTATTGGCTGCATTTGAGGAGCTGTTCTCCCATATACTCCTCCTCCTGAAAACCAGTAAGGATCCATTCCTGTTTGATATGAACCTTGTGATTGGTTCTGTAGAGTGTGACAGGTGGGTAGCTGCACAGGTTGGGTACCGGTATTTGCGAAACGTCGCAACACCTGAAGTATCTCGATCCTAGCGCCAAGCTTCTTGTCCTCACTGATACGCTTTAAAAATGGTACTAGTGACATGGCGTAAGTTACATCCTCATCTGTCGCAGCCTGCTGTTTCTCACTTAAAATTTCTAGCATCTGATTTTCAAAACAATATTGTCCGCCTCTTTTGATTGACTTCCATGCAGGTCTGTTTCGAGTGACTTGTATTTTCACCGCCTGGTTCTGGTGTAACTTCTGCAGGGTCTTCAACTGCTTCATTTCCTTCCCCTCCATCTTCCTGAAGATTTGTTGCCGTTGATTTTGGCTGTGTGTGGGGCAGTAAAAAAAGAAGTCTGTCAAAGTAGATGTATTTTCTTCTTTTACATGCAGGCTGCCCACTCTTAACATGTCTCTGTTCACGTAGCTTCCTCAAGAAAGAAGATCTTAAACCCTTCCACTTGTCTTGGATCTCTTTTCCTGAAAGAATCATACAAACTGTAAATAATATATATGCTACTTGTTGCATCCATTTATTATTCTATTATTATTATCATTATCTCTTGTCACAGGTTTATTTCCTGGTATTCCTTTTCTTGAACCAGTGATGCACCTCACCACTCAGGCTTCAAGCTTCGCACTGTAGCAATTTCCGTAGTATGTGTGATGTTCCCAGGATAGCTGGTTTCTTGCAGTGAATCTATGGAGTGCTTACCAGGAATTAGTTCCAAATATTTTCTCAACCCTCTCGTGACTGTACCCTTGGCTCCAATAATTACTGGTATCACAAAACATTTCATGTTCCACATTCGCTGAATTTCAATGCTTAAATTTTTATATTTTAATTTCTTCTCTGCTTCTTTTTGTACTACATTCCTGTCCGATGGTACTGATACATCTGTAAGTATGCAAGTTTTCTTTCGCTTGTTTTTAATTATTATGTCTGGCCTGTTTACCAGAACCACTCTGTCTGTTTGTACGCCTTGGTTCCATAACACCGTTATATCCTCATGTTCACATACTGACCTAGGCACGTGTGAGTACCAGTTGTCTGGTACTTCAATTCCAAATTCTTTACATTGTTATGAGGCCAGGAGGGGTGTGGTCTAGGATACCTGGTCGAGGATATCTCCCTAGAATGGTGCCCCTCTCCTACTCTTAATGAAACACCTTTCTCTTATCTAATCCAAAAGAAAGTAACATTTATTAATCAAAATAAACACATAATATAAGTAACAATAAGCAATAAGTTTTGACGATGCAGTCACTTCTACCCTTACACTGGGGTTATGTGGCCAGGCTGTAACAGACAGATCTCTACTTACAGAGTATGATAACTGCGGCGCGATACATGGTGTCCCACAACTGTGGAGATCTGTGGTCAGCCTGTCTTCTGTCGTCACCCTTCTAGGCGTAGCGGCTCCCCCTGGAGGATGGACCGCGTCTCTAGTTCAAACCCTTGTGTTCACTGCTAAGGAGAAGTGTCCCTTACTTCCGTTGTACAACCCTTAAATACCTTAAATTCTACTCAAACACATTGCAACAAAGCTTGCAATTGGATAATCCTTATCTTTATCAATTTCCTCATTTTCTAAACTAACAAGCGATTGCTTCGTAGTAATCATGCGTTATAAAATAGACAAATCATCAACTTGTGACATTAATTCCAAATTCCATCCTTCAGTAACATTACTCATCTCTACATCCGCTGCTAGTTCTCCAATGTAGGAAGTTAATGTGGTTAGACTTCCACTTTACTCATACAATGCGTTTTCCCCATCCACATCCTATATCCTGCTGTGTGGTTACAGTGGTCAAGGCATATCCATGTACATTCATATAATTATACAATCGATTCAGAGAAATTACTAATATCTAATCAGTACATGTTTCTTAATATCTCCGTGTTTATCACATAACATCATTACATATATATGTATATCAGGCAAAGCCGTCTCATAACAACATATTGAGTATTGTAAATGCATGCAAACTTTATCATGCCTTACTATATATTCGCTCTTCGCCAGGACATCCTGATGTTAAATGGACTATAGTTTCTTTGTATTCTTTACACAGTCGACATTTACTTCCGATCTCTTCTTTCACTATTTTTCTCTTAAAATAGTTTGTACTTATTGCTTGGTCCTGAGCTGCTACGATTAAGCTTTCTGTTTCCCCTTTAATGCCTCCAAATTTCAACCATCGATAGGTGTGTTTCTTATCCACCAGTGTCATCTAAGCTGCGTGGGTATTGTCCGTGCATCATCATCATTATTATTATTATTACTATTGTTGTCTCCTTTTCTAGATATCTTTCTATGGGAATGACCATGCATGGTATTTCACATGAGTACTGTTTGGGCGTCAGAACTGCACAAGTTATTATCGAATCTACTTGTACATGCAGCGTCCTATGGGATGTTTTGGTACCACTGTGCATGAGACCTAACAGAAGACGACTGGAATGCAATTGCCAGCAAGTTCTACGAGAGAACAGACTTTCCAAATGTAATTGGCGCTGTGGACGGGAAACACATTCGGATCGTCCAGCCTAGCGGAACTGGAAGTATGCACTTCAACAACAAGAAATTTTTTCTTTTCTTCTTATGGCCTGGGTCGACTCAAACTATCGTTTCCTTTTTGTGGATATTGGAGGTTGTGGAACATCAGTTGATTCGACGATTTTCAATTACTCCACAATGAGAAAAAAGACTAGCTGATAATACTCTCGGTATTCCACAAGCTAGACTGTTGCCTAATGATGACAATGGTCAACCAGTGCCTTTTGTTCTAGTTGCAGATGAGGCTTTTGGGCTGCCATCCGAATCCTCCAACACACCCTTGCAAACCTGACGCCACAGCTTTTTCTTCAAGTTGCCGTCCAAATACCCTTTCGGGGTCTTGTTGTACAGAGCAGGTCTTTTTTCCATCTCCTTTATAAGTTTTTCAGTTCCCTCATCACTCATGCTGCTCCACTCAATTCAAGTGGGCAGCCTCTGCCATTAATAGACTCCATCAGAGTTACAGCAGTACCAACAGTCTCCACCACCTTCTCAGAAAGGTAGATGAGGGACTGTTCTGTATCACTGCACTCCTTGAAATATATGAAGACATTGGCTGATAGCAGCACTTCAGATGTCAGGCATGTCTTGCATGCATCACAGCCGACACCACGAAGCACCTGTCTGACAATGGAACCACTGACATAGGCTACTGAGAACACTTCCATGTCACCAACAGGTACTGCATGACTCATGTCCTTCTGTACTTAGTGGGCAACATGGAAACACTCAGGCATGCCAGCAGGGGTTTCCTTTGCCATGACTTGTTTAAGGATTACGCGAAGCAGCTTCAGGTTCCCTGAACAACGATTGTAGGTTATCCAGAGGAGTAGCACCATCATCCTAACAGTTAGTTTCTCCCAGTCCTCTAAATGCAAGGCCACTGATGATGCTAGTCTTCAGAGCATCTACAAACTGTCCCACAGTTGGGTTATTGTTAGAACCACAGTTCAAACGAATAGCTCCAAATGTGTTCTCCAGGGGATCCTGATTCAGGGTTTGGGTGTGAAGGTACTTAAAACCTGCCTCTTTCAGTGTCCTCCACACATGCTGGACAGCAGTGATGTCAGTCAGCCACCCATTCTGTGAAGGAGGAGGATGAAGAAAGGCGGGTTTACCATCTAAAAGGATATTATGTGTAGTCAAGCTGCATGCATGCGATCTCAACGCTGGAGCCAACGGCACAGATGGCGAGGTACTTACCCAGGCGTTTGCCTTCCAGCCCCAGAGTGGTTAGGGCGCTGAGTGTATCCTTAGGAATAGCTCCACGAGAGCCAACCATGATCGGCAACACCTGGGCCTCTTGAGCAGTTCCCTGAGAAATGAAGTAATCAGCCAATGTCTGATACTTGGCAATTTTCACAGTGGCGCCCCGCGCGAGGGAATCCCCACTCTCAAAGAGGACGGTTACGTCGACAATGAGAGCCCTTTCCCCATCAGTTACGACGAGGTCACGTTTGAGTCTTTCCTCCTGTACAGAGAATAACTGCTCACGGGCAATCTTGTACCCCTTATCTTCACATTTGCTTGCTATCACAGCAGCCATCTTATCGTGACGCTGGATCCTCATGCCTTTCCCAGCCACACATTCTCCGAGCACGTGCCCTAAGGTTTCAGTCTTATCATGACATCGCCGACAACTTACCGGTATACTTTTGTTGGCTCTTCTTAGGGTGACGTTGACGCCAAATGTGTTAGTCCTTAGCCTGAGAGCATCTGTATATCTGCTAGAGGACAACACGGTCGGATCATAGAGCCAGGCATTTCCAAGAGAGTCATTCCTGAAGTCACGTACTCCATGACCTTGGGACGCCAGGTTCTCCCAATCTTTCGACTCTTGGATCTTGTTTAGGTGACTGGCTCTCACCAGGTCTTTCGGCGTCACCGGCCAAGTTAGTCACAGAGATTTCGCGACCTTCTTGCAGCAGCCCTTGAGACCGCCTGCCAAGCTAGCAGCCTGAACCCCAGGATCCCCACTCGCCAGCAGAGCTAACCCCGATCTGAGACTGGCTAAATGGACTAATTTTGCCAATCGGGGGATCCCCATACCCCCATCCCTTTTCCTGGCATAGAGTACATGGTCTGTTGTACTGGGATGGAGGTGAAGGATTTCCTTAATGGCCGCCCTCACCTGCTGGTCAGCCATCTGCAGCCTAGTTACCTTAGGACTGCTCAGGATTAATCCATACAAGAATTTGGGGATTATTCTTTCAGCAATGAGGTTGACCTTCTGCAACGGTTTTAGTGCCAAACCTCGTGCTCTGCTGACAGCCTTAACGAGCTTGTCTATCAAGGCACCACACTCTAGGCCTTCAGAGAGGGTGTAGTTTATTCCAAGATATTTCAACACAGAGGAGGGTCTGGCGCCAGTTACCATAGTCTCCCCTATTGACAAGCCCAGGTCCCTAACTATCCATGTATTCCTCTGCGATGTTACGAGGAATGAGGATGATTTACGTGGATTCAGGGTCATACTCAGTTTATTAATGTAGTGCCCAACCAGATCTACATTCTCCTGGGCCGCCTCAATGGAGTCCACCAACACGACGATGTCATCCGCAAAGGCCAGTGCCCCTATTTCACGGCCGCCAATTCTGAAGCCCTTCCTCTGGAGGTCTCTAATGAGAGGGTCCATCACCATATTGAAGAGCAGTGGTGATAGGGAGTCTCTTTGTTTTACACCTCTCACCAGAGGGATATAGCTCCCTACTCCGTTAATCTTCGTAGAGATACCGGAGTACATATCTTCGATCAGTGCTATTGTATGTTCATCTAGTCCTCGGGACCTTAGAGCTCGTAGGATGGCTTCATGGGGTACAGTGTCGAAAGCTTTGGCCACATCCAAAAGACTTCCAATGACTCTCCCATTCTTCTTGGCTTGTCGGATGCATTCGTCAAATCTAAAAATGTTCGCGGAACAACCATTGGCGGGCATGAACCCTACTTGCCTTTGATGGATGTCGGTAACACTCCTCAGCCTGACTTCTAAGAGACCTGTATAGATCCGGCTGAGTAAGGAGCCAATCGTAATTGGTCTCCAGTTACCAACTTCCATTGGGCTGCCTCCATCCTTAGGAATTAAAGAGGTTTTGTGTTCCTTCCATGAACTGGGGAAGTAACCGGTGAGCATCACTAAATTGAACACCTTCGCAAGTACTTCAGGGTATGCTCTCATGCTCTGCACCATATCTTTAGTTACGCCATCTGGTCCAGGGGCAGAGTCTTTCTTTGTTCTTCTTAATTTTAAGCGGATATCTTTTGGTGAGTATGTGTGTTCCCCGTTCTACTCGCCAGATGGCTCCCGGAATCGGATTGTGAGCATAGAATGCTTCACGAACTTGAGGGTTTGTGGCTGGGTCGGCCAGTGCCACAACTGTCTCAAGTTTGAAAATGCAACACGTTCTGATTGTGGAATCAGACGGCCTTGCCTCGTCCGTTGGTCTGCAGCTAAAGCGGGCACAAAGTATTCGTTCCCTTCATGAACTGGCCCGAGCGCTTTCAATACGCGCGCTACTTGATCAGGGAGTGCTGTTATGGTAGAGGTCACGCCTAGGTACTCCGGACGATAGGGTACATCATAGATGTCCTGAAAGTTCAGGGTCGGGAGCTCTTGATTTCTTCGGATATAATATAACTTGGCCTCGAACATAGCCAAATTGATCCGGTAAAAGGCGTAAATATCGCAGTAAACTGGGTTGCGTTGTTTGGAGCAATGAAAATAAATTTGAGCTGCGCAAAATCCCATTGTTCGAGTGGTCATTAATAGTGTAACTGCGTTCATGGTCTTAGTGGCTTCGATGCGGTTGAGGGCGTCTTCAATTTCTTTTAAACCCACACCAAGCTTGGAGTCTAGACCTTCTTTGATCTCCTTCATAGTCTCTCTACCGCGCACTTGACGCATCTGATCTTGTCTCTTTGTGTTGTACGATCGGCGGGAGGCGGAGATGCGACCTCGCTGTGCTCGATCGCGACTGGATGTTGGAAACTGGCGCATTTGATGGTACTGCTGCCTGTAGTCTCCTGCAACAACATCTCGCAGAGCGAGAGAGGTAGAGTCTTCCTCGGTATGCTGATTTATTCGTCGTGATGACATTTTGGGAACTTTGTTGGGCCGGCAATCCAAAACACCAAAAACTGATGCCGGAAGCAGCGTCATCAGCAGCGACTTGAAGCACAGAGTAAATAATGCTCGAGATGGTTCAAGTTCGTATAGCAACAGGCGTGACCAGAGTGGTTTGAACGGCTGTTGTACTGCGATGTGGAAAGCAAATGGAAAAACTACCACATTATCACTTTTCCTGGATAGTCTCTTTCCAAAACCAGAGATACCATGTATGCGAGATATTTCATTTGAAGGAGAAAGCTCTAGATCGCATCAAGTGGAGGAACTGTTTTGGAAGAGACTGTGGACCTGTCGTCTTGACAGATTACTGATGAATGAATGAATCTTTTGGTGTAACCTCCTTCAGAACTTGCCCTGTGTGCCTAGACACACTAGGTGGCATAGCAATATTGCATACACCGGACTCACCCCAAAGCCCAGTATAGAATGTTTCAAAGGCTTCGTGAGTCGGTCTTTGATCTGGAGCATCCAAAAGGGCCTCCTTATCTTGATCACTGACCGCCCACTCCACTAGTCGCTGCGGTCGCCTTCTGTATAGGTCCTGGCATCTTGCATACATTGTACGCTTGCGAGCCGCATGGTTGAATCAACTATTATATGTCCTCTTTTTCTTTCTCTTCCTGCTCACAATGCGCGTTTTGGGTGCCGTGCCACCCATTATCGTTCTAGTGAGAGCTGAAACCACTTCCTCTACCTCCCCGCGCGTAACAGGAGAATGGCTGTCCCCATCCCTCAGTCTCCTCAGGAGGTCATCTACTAAGGCTGGAAGAACCCCGGTCGTGTGATGTCCAGAGCGTAAGAGGCCACCCTTCTTCTCCACGCTCTGAATTGCGCTAGCGGGTCATCGGCCTCCGCCTCCGAAGACGGATAGGCCTGTTCCGCTGCGGGACTTCACGACGGGTCATCGGGGTTTACCCCCTGTTCCGATGGATGAGGCGAAGCAGCTTCACGTTACCTGAACAACGATTGTAGGTTATCTAGAAGAGTAGCACCATCATCCTAACAGTTAGTTTCTCCCAGTCCTCTAAATGCAAGGCCACTGATGATGCTAGTCTTCAGAGCATCTACAAACTGTCCCACAGTTGGATTATTGTTAGAACCACAGTTCAAACGAATAGCCCCAAACGTGTTCTCCAGGGGATCCTGATTCAGGGTTTGGGTGTGAAGGTACTTAAAACCTGCCTCTTTCAGTGTCCTCCACACATGCTGGGCAGCAGTGATGTCAGTCAGCCACCCATTCTGTGAAGGAGGAGGATGAAGAAAGGCGGGTTTACCATGCTTGAGGAAGAATCCCCATACTTGCCTTTTTCCAGTGCTCTATATGGGGACTGTTGTCACTGAGTGGGCAACGCAGTGTTTTCGCTTGGTCAACAGGTGTTCCACCATTGAAACTATCGAAGAGGTTGTCAACCTCAACAAACAGCTGTTGACAGGTATTCACCNGGGAGGGGGGGGGGGGGGGGGGCAGAAACTGAAGTTAGTGTGCCTCCTTATGTAGTGAATTAGAGTTTCTTAACAGTGGAAAATAACACATTACTTTACAAAGTACTGACGTTATACAAAACTTGTACATTTCAGTACCTTATTCCTCATTCTACTTTAGACAGAGAGAGGCAGATAGAGAGATAGACAGACAGATATTGACAGAGTCAAAAGTTTTCTTCAAATCACAGAAGATGTCAGTGACATTGGTATTGATGTTGTCCAGGCATTGTTCAAAAATAATTATTAAAAGAATCTGTAATCACATCATGATTATCAGTTAACTTCCCATCAGTGTTTAAAAACTGTATACCTATATGGCATCTAATACTGAAAAGGACTTCCAGAAACACGTCAGATCATTGCCTTCATCGATGTACTTTTGTAGCAAATTTGATCTGTAGATTCTCTTCATACTTGAGATAACTCCTTGATCCATTGGTTGGATAAGTGCGGTAACATTAGCGGGAAAATATTTCACAAAAATATTTCCATCATCTGACCTCAGGAGACTTTCGTTAGGATGTGAGGGCGCATTGTCAATGAGGAGCACAGCTTTCTCAGGTAGGCCTTGGGATTTTAGATGGTCACGAACTTGAGGCACGAATTTAAAATCAAACCATTCTTTAAATATC
>NW_019729899.1:1891122-1933989 GCF_002891405.2 Cryptotermes secundus | reverse complement strand
TTTAAACCCCGACATTTTGCTAACGCACTTGAAGATCTATATTAAGAAACTGATATACTTACTTTCACAATGCACTCTCACACTGAGATGGTACCGTTAAATAACCTGGGGCGGTGTATTTGTCCTTGAAACTTTCCAAAAATTCTTGCATTCTTTCACCCCCACCCTAGAACATTGTGTTCGCATAACGGGACGAAATAATGCAGAGCTCGGTTCACACTAGTGCGAAAATAGTGTTAAACTCACCATGTGAAACAAAAGTGAATGAATATTAAACAACATATAAACTTCAAAAAAAAGCCCCGGTTAAGCCGCAAACCGGTTAATCCGCCCCCGGATAATCGAGAGTTGACTGTACTTGCATTATTAATTTTTCTACCTGTGTCTGATTTTATAATGCTCCAGGTGGTTTTCATTTTGTTACTAGAATTAGAAATTAATTTAATGAAGATTTTTAGCTCCTTTAATAACACTGGCCAGAGTTTTACAGTCTGTTTTATAATAATATTTGAGATCTGGCTTATACCGTGCTGAATCCCTGGGAAAATTGAAGAATATCATTCCAGTTTCCTCACAGGAAGTTGTGCATCCTGGAGCATCCTTCCCATTTATACTGCAAGGAGCAAAACACTTCTTTTTCCTTCCCATTTATACTGCAAGGAGCAAAACACTTCTTTCCTCTTTGCCATTTTAATGGATCAAACAATACAAAAATTATAACAGAATCAGAGTACACTCTCACTTTCTTGAGATTCTACGGTCCTTCTTCAGGCTGCACCGAAAGATGTTTAAAATACAGAAATACGATTTGGATGAAATATCGTAGTAACACTGACTTCATGTTTTTTTTTTTTTTCTAATTTCACTGGGCGTAGTAAGCATAATCCATATGCATAAGTAACACAGATGTAAATTCGTGCGTAAATATCGACTCTCGTTTCATAACATCAAATCGAAGTCCCTACTTACTAATTTATTTAATTGATTAATTGCATGACATACCTCAGTGGCGTACACATAACTTCAAAAACTACGCAGTATTACCATATTACTGAGCCAACACTCAAAGCCTTCAGTGTAAATTCAAGTTCCTCTGATTGGCTCACGCTTATGCGATTCATCTAATTTTGATAGGTGTATAATGATCAATTCCAGTCATTTCCAGACTATCTAGTTCATGTAGGATGCGTAGAGATGGCTGGTCTGCATGTTTCCCTCTCCCCTAGGGGAGTTTCACCCCACTGACCCTGAGGTTCTGCGTCTTGCTGGCACTTCGTATCGCCCCTACTTCCTGCGACAGCGAGCTCTATCAGTCACTTCCGGGATTGGAATTTGCCCAGTTGGGCAAGTGTACACGCTCGGCCGACCTAGGCTGTGCAGCAGGCACTGGCTTGGTTACTCTTTCCACCTCCATTTGCAGTGGAATAGCATGATGTGACATAACTCCCACGATTTCGTTGGGATCGTCAACACAGCATGGGCAATCAGATGTATGTAGCTGGGTCCATAGCTAAGATATTGGGTGTGGACTGGCTGTTCGTTTCTTGGTCAGTAGAAGGTCGTTGACCAGTACGGCATGGGAAAATTCTCTGGATCATTGTTGTTAAAGGCCGTTGCCAGTATCTTGAGGTAAGGACAGCTAAGGATATGATAATACTGAAGGTAGATAATTTGTTCTCAAGTGTTTCTTTTGGTTCTGGCAAATTATCTTTTGCCTCCCCTGTGATTTTGGATTCAGTAGCTTTTAATAGAAGCAGTTGTAATAGGTGTATGACCTGTCGAGCTTCCCCGACAGCTAAGGATTGGACAATACTGAAGGTAGATAATTTGTTCTCAAGTGTTTCTTTTGGTTCTGGCAAATTATCTTTTGCCTCCCCTGTGATTTTGGATTCAGTAGCTTTTAATAGAAGCAGTTGTAATAGGTGTATGACCTGTCGAGCTACCCCAACTCCCTCGTAGTATTCATGTAAATGCCTAGGATTTCCATCGAAAGCTCTAGAAATTAGTTTGACCGCCTGAACCACAGAGATATATTCAATTTCTTCTTCCATGATGGAATGGACTATCCTTCTGAAAATGGAAGAGTGAAGGGTGGTTGGAAGGTCGAAGTTTGGAACGTTGAAGATGATGTTCCCTCGGGGTGTCTCCAAGCTCCTCTCATATCGACTGTTGCTCCCGACTTCTCACCTAAGCTGTCACTCAGGATTCAACAAAGGCCGCCGATGGAAGCTTCCTCCCACTGGATTTAGTGGTTGCTTCTTCCAAGTACTTGGTGCCAGGAATTCCTCCAGAGTGTTGGGCTAGATTCATCTCTGTGAGAAAAATGTTCCGATTGACCTTCGGATAAGGTTTTTTTGTGTTTGAAATAAATTGAGACTCCATCGCGAATTTGTTACGAGACCTCTCCGACCGGGGGTTGTTCATCAGTGGCGGGCCACCAAGTCACACAACTTTTTCTGCCCATGAAAAAGTGGTCAAAGTAGGCCTGAATGCACCTCGATGTCTTCAAGCCCCTCTGGTTCTTCCAGTTTACAACCAGTCAGTTGATTCTTGGTGTTGTCAGCAGCACCTATCCCACCGCTGCTACCATGTAATGATTTCCGTTACCACCAGGTAAAGTTTCTCTCGCCAGAAGATGTTAAAGTTGATATTACCAGGTGAAACTCTTATTTCTGGGATGAGGTGTTGAGGCGAAGGTAAGCAAAGAGAACCAAGTCTTCTTGAGTGCCATGAATCAGACTGATATTATTAAATCCTCAATACACAGTCGATACAGAAGAAATAAAAATGAAGGGTCCAAGACCTGAGTAACAACTCCTAACCAATGAGAAGCAGCAGTTTGCTGTTTCTCATGTGATCAGACTATCTGGTGTTGTCCAGTCATACTCATCTATACTTATAGGAACAGTCTAGCCATTGGCTTGACCAAAGTTTATGCCTGTGACATTGACTTCAAATGTAAGTGGGATGACATGAGGCAGATGCTTGTGGCAAGAGAGTTTGTTTACATGCTCCAGATTAAGACCAAAGTAACAACACATGGAGTGAAAGTACTGTAGCGTATTTTTGCCACTGGGGACACCTTTCAGATTGTTAATTGGTTTATTTAACAACCTACAAGTCTTGGCTGCAATTATAACACTGTTACTGGTTTACACAATTAAAACCCTACACAATCTGTCCACTGTCCTCAGTAGTCTACACGTTCCGATATTCTTCTTTCCGCTACAACTGAACTCGGCGACTGTTCCAATTCAACTGTCTCTGGCGACAGCTACATTTCAGCCGTCTTTGGTGGCTGCTACATTTCAGCTGACTTCGTAGGCAGTGTAGTTCTCTTATAAACCCTCAGCCGGACAACGGGAAAATGACTTGCTTCCTTGTTGCCTTGTCTCATGTTTACCAGTGTTGCTGGGCTTCGCTGCCGGGAGTTGTTTACGGCTAGGTAGCAACTGCGGCATCCCGTGTTACATCACTGCGGTGAGGGGCGGGGTGCTGATTGGCTTATTACCGTAGCAACGGCAACGCTTCGAAAGTGTTGTGTCACCGCTGGGGAGGGAGGGGGTGTTGTGCCCCAAGGGGTTGGGGTAGCGCCGACCCCTAATGGGCCCCTGGATAGCTCTTACCGGGCTTGGGAGGTGCCGGGTAAATGAAACACACAAGTACAAAATACATTGAGGATATATTACTTCACTCTCTCTCTCTGTTTAAGAGCTAACTAATACATGAAAATAAATCTGACTACAACTCACAGTACAGGATATTCATTCCTTGGCCTATCGCCTCCTCCTTAATGGAGTCCTACTCATTCAGTCCCTCTGTTCACAGTTCTGAGTGTTCTAGTTTATCACTGACAGTGTCCCGACAAGAGGCAAGTACTCACTTGAACAGCATAGTAGACACAGAATGGCGGCTCTGGCTGGTCCCTTCATGGTCGGCACTGTCACAGAGTTCGGTAGCAACAACTACGCCCAAAAGCCCTAGCCTAGCCTCCTTCTGCACTCGCGTCTGGGGCTTTTATAAGTCTCTATGCGACGCGCGAGTACTACCCACGCGTGGAAACGCCCTAGAATAGTCTTTTCCCATTGGCGTTCGTCTCTTGCCGTTTCAACACTTGCCCATATATGGTCACTGGTGTACGTGCGTAATTCTCTAACCGATGCATCATAAAATGGCTGCCTACCGGATACCGCACACTCGTGAGTCTGATCTCATTCAACTTCCGGTTCATCATCCTGTGACTGTTCTTTCCCTTTTTATTACAAATGAACTAAAATTAATGATAATACAAAATATATCTGGCATCTAGTGCCGGGGCACAACATTGCCCTCCCCTCAAATGGAAGTCATAACTTCACCAAAGTTGGGCTTCCACCTTAGGGTTATCTTAGTCCTATAGTATGTATATACCTTTTTTTTCCTAAGTATCCATAAAATGTTTTCTCTCTCTTACTCTTACAGTATACAGTTATTGTCAAATGAAAATATATCAAGTTAAAAATACATGATACAATAATTAAATCATTACAGTGCATCATTACAGAAATGCTTCAGTGGGCACACCTGAAATGGAAAACAATTTGTAAACAAAATAATACATTCTGTAGCACTTATGTGTCTTTCTCACATTGTCTTTCTTTTCTCTTTGTTGAGTCTAATCAACTGTGTTACACATGTTGTTAACTTTACATGGTTTGTGGTCCTTCACACTTTTGTTGTGTTAATTGTAATTACGCTTTAGAATTCATGAACCTAACTGTACTCTTGGTTGCATTGTCGTTGGCACACACTGTTCTGCTGGTAGCTTATCGCTGTTGCTTCCGGCGATGAGCTCTCCCTCCATCATTTCCGGAGCTGGAACTTGCCGGGTTGAGCGAAATGTACACGTTCCCCTGTCCTTGGCTGGACCGTGGGTGCTGGTTTGCTTGCAGTCTCCACTTCCATCTGTAGTGGAGTAGCAGGATGTGACGTCGTCACTCCCATGAGCTCACTGCGATCTTCCGTACAGCACGGACAGTTGTTGGATTCTGGGTCGATGACTGTTGCAGTGGGTGTGGACATAGGTTTCATTTCTATGTCGTTGGATTTTGGCTCAGTTCGGCGTGGGAAAATCTTTTGGATCAGCGTGATGATTGGTCGTTGCCAAAGTCTGGAGGTGAGGATAATAAGGGATAGTATAATGCTGATGGTTACTAGTACATATACCCAGGTGGTCTGACTGGTAGTCGTTGTATTACTGGCCATGGTTGCCAATAGTTCTCGTAGTTCCACGTATGACTGCTGCTGGTTAGGTGAGCTCCGCCTGGCGATGGTTTCCAATGCTGCCAGGGCTCGATGTGTTTGTGTCTCATCGTGCATCAGCTGGTCGCGCTCCCTGGGCGATATCAGCTCGGGCAGGTGGGGTAGGAATATCTGGCTTCCGGTGATCGTCACGTTGGTGTATCCATCCGATACCGGTAACAAAACAAAAGCTTCCGAGTAAAATTGACAGTGTGTATCTTCCGTTAACGTGCCAGTATGGGACAGTTCCAAATTAGAACTCTGAGTAGTTCCATTTACTTTACATTTCTTGGTGACAACTGTTGGCGAGGGCAGACTATATATCCAAAAGGGGTGAGGCCCCTTAGCTTGAAGCCATGCAGGATTAAAGTTTTCATTAAGAATATGCTTTCGACAAAGGTCATGGGCGAGTTCTGCCTGACCGAAATACAAAGCTGAAGAGCAAGATGCTCGAGTCTTATGTATGAATGGAAAGGTGGCTTCACAAATGGCAAATATGCCAAGTTTGCATCGCTGTAAGTCTGCCGTCGTTAAAAGTGAGTAGTATTGCCCATTCTCGGTCACTGCCAGGTACAATGTTTCTGGTTCTATCTGAACATGTCTCTTTAATACCTCGGAATAAGCTGGTAGGGGTACACTCCTGAAAAGGGTCATGACTCGATCTGCACCTCGTAAAGGAATTCGCACCACGAGTCGAATGGCTGTCGTCGTGGCATAAGCCTGCACTTTTGCAACTTCATAGTAAATATACATATTGTCAATAGTGAATCCAGCAATCAATGAAACATCCTGTGGTAACTTCAAAATTACTTGCTGCAAAATCATTGATAAGTTATGTGGGGGAATTAAAACTGAAGATAACCTTCCCGTAGCGCTAGTTTCTAACCCTTCCTGTAAGCGCATCACGGATTGTTGCAATTGTACAGCCATAAAGTCCAATTCGCGCATAACGCGTGAAATATTTGCTCTGTAACTTATCAAATTTTCTAAATTTCTAGTGGTATCGTTCCAGGTTTTCTGAATTTTCAAGGCGTTACTAACAACATTTTTAAGAATGCGGGCCACTGCTGCTAGTCCAACTGCATTCTGGGAAACTGTTTCATCTACTGATTTAAGATAAGTGAACTGTTTCTGAACGGCATGAATGACGTCACCTTCCCTCGTTTTAATGCCTTCCACAGTGTCATGCACTTCCTGCAATTGCTGAGTGGTTGCTATCCCNCGTTGGCGAGGGAGGGCTGTCGCACACTATCGGGGTCTCCGCCGGCCTACTGCGCAGCCAATATCCAGTCCTAGATTCTTCCATTGTGTCCATACTTCCATTCGTAGTTGGCTGAATCTCCTGCCGTCTTGCGGGTTCCCAAGTGGGGTCCTGGGTTTCATCCCGTCCATCGGTGGTACTGGTGTAGGGCTACCGCCGATAGCAAAGTAGGTATCTCCAATAGGTGAGGTCACTTCCTCCTCGTCCCCTTCTTCCTGCCGGTTACCGTTCCCTGATTCTGGGGTCGGAATGTTAGTCGGATTAAAGGACGATGGGTCTAGGTTTTGGTGACATCGTTTCATTTTGTTTACATTCGCCGCTATCTCCTGATTCCGCGCTATTCGGATAAGATAATTTAAATCGGAAAGTCTTCTTACAACTTCGTATGGACCTCTCCATTTAAGTCGAAATTTCGGGCAGCCCCGCTTCTGTTTGGTCATCACACGCAGGTAGATCATCTCACCTGGTTGGAAAATTGTTATCCTGGTTCCCTTGTCATACTGCTTCTTCTGTCTTTCTCTCCCAATCCTGTTATTTTCTTTCGCCACACGATAAGCCTCCTCAAGTCGTTCAGTTAAGGTGTCGAGATGGCTCTGGGTTGATCCCTGGCCGTCTCCTGCCTGCTTGTTCACAAACCTTGCTGTTGTGAGGTCATCCTCCGTGGGTAAGCGCATCTGCTGCCCATGTAGCAAGTAAAAGGGGCTGTAGCGGGTGACAGAGTGTGGGATGGCCCTCTGTGCCATCAGCGCATAGTTTACAAATTCGTCCCAGTCACTCCCATATTTGTTAACATAGTGACTCATGGTTTGGTTGAGCCCTAGATGAAATTTCTCAACCTTCCCTTTCATCTGCGGATTGAATGCAGTAGAGTTGATGCGTCTAATACCCAGTAGTTTACACATTTCTTGGAATAGTTCCGACATGAAGTTGGAACCCTTATCTGATGAGAGTGCCTGAGGACATCCTAGCCTCGAAAAGATCTCGGTAACAAGAGCTCTAGCGACTGTAGGCGCATCTTGCCTGGGTATGGGAATAGCCTCTGGGTAGCGACTGAAATGGTCGATAAAGGTGAGAAGATACCTATTCCCTCTCCTGGTTTCCGGATAGGGTCCACAAATGTCTATAGATGCCATCTCAAATGGGGAGGTAGTCTCAGGTAACTCTCCCAATGGTGCAGTGGGTTGTCTCCCTGCCTTAAACTTAGCGCATGAGTCGCACTGTTTAACATAATCGTCAATGTCTCGATCCATATTTGGCTAGAAATAATTAAGTTTAATCAGGTCACGAGTCCGTTTCGTACCCTGATGTCCCGCAAACACCTTATCGTGATGTAGCTCGAGGACGGACCGCTTCAGCTGCTCAGGGACAAACAGCTTGGCATGTTCCAATTCCGGTCCGACATACAAAAGTCCATCTTCACTAAGCACGTGTCCGGGTTCGATGCCAGCTCGAACCTTCGTTATTATTTCCATACAGTGTGCGTCCTGCTGCTGTGCAGTGAAAACAGTCTCTCGAGTGAGTGCATTGCTCACGTTATCTTCGAGTGGTTTCCGGTCTCCTTCCGTAGTAGCGGAAGCAATGTGACGCGACAAGCAATCTGCATTTACATGCTTCTTCCCAGCTTTATGTTCAATTTCAAACTCATATTCCGACAACTTTAAAACCCATCTCGTTAATCGAGCACACTGGTGGTTTTTCACCGTGATTAGCCACTTTAAGGCGGCGTGATCGGTGACAATCTTGAATTTTCTCCCATACAGAAAGCATCTGTGAGTTTGAGTACCAAATACAACTGCTAACAATTCTTTCTGTGTAGTACTATAATTTCGTTCCGCAGCGTTCAGCATGCGGCTAGCAAAGCTGATCGGCCGTTCCTTGCCATTGTGCAGTTGACTCAAAATGGCGGAAATGGCGTAGTCAGAAGCATCCGTACTAAGAATGAATGGCTGGTCGAATCGAGGATGTGCCAGCACTGAGTCGGATGTCAAAGCGGCCTTGAGGTTATCAAAAGCCTCCTGCTGCTGCTTCGTCCATACAAACTTCTCATCCTTCTTGGTCAGTTGGGTCAAGGGTCGGCTTATGGCTGCATAATTTCGAATAAAAAACCTATAATATCCAGACAAGCCTAAAAATGCACGAACGTCACGAACTGTTCGTGGTTGTGGGAAATCCTTGATAGCTGTTATCTTGCTTGGATCGGGTGCAACACCGTTCTTACTTACTACATGTCCCAAATATACTACTTCCGGTACTGCAAACGTGCATTTGTCTACGTTAAGTTTAAAATTTGCCTCTCGCACTCGGTCGAAAACCAACCTCATTCGTCTCACATGATCTTCAATTGTTTCACTGAAAAGTAGTAAATCATCCAAATACACAAGCACTTCTACGTCACGCAATCCAACTAGCATGGCGTCCATGACACGCTGAAATGTCGACGGGGCACCTGAGAGACCAAAAGCCATTCTCTCATACCTGAAACTTCCAAATGGTGTTACGAATCCTGTCTTGTCCTTATCCTCCTCTCTGATAGGAATGTTCCAGTACGCATTTTCGATATCTAACAAAGTGAAATACTTACTCCCTGCCATGAGTGAAAGGTTACTCTTAATGTCAGGTATAGGATACACTGGTGTAACAGTTACTGAATTCAGACCTCGGAAATCTGTGCAAAATCTATACTTCGGGGTTCCATCGGGGGATTTCTTGGGCACCAAAATTACAGGCGCCGCCCATGGAGACGCGCAAGGGGTTATAACTCCCTTGGCTAGCATCTCATCCAACTGGCGTTTTACTTCTCCTCTCAGTGCATAGGGCACTCGATAAGGGTTCTTCTTAATCGGCAGGGCGTCCCCTGTCCGAATTTCATGACAGCCGTTCTTCGTGCAAGGTAGTATACCTGTTTCTTCATTACAAAATAAATCCAAATATTCCTCAATTACCGGTAATAAAACTCGTTGTTCCTCGGTTGACAAGTGTTCCAGCTTCTTCCGAAGCTGTGTTCGTTTCTTTGTTAATTCCATGGAATTCCTCCCGGCCAAGGAGTTGATCCGGAGTTGTACTTCCTCCGTAACCTCGGGGTCGTGGAAATCGTTTCCTGTGCCCACCGGAGCGGCCCACCTGAGTGGTTCCGCCCGTCCGAGTGGGACATTCTTTCCGACCTCCAAATGCTGACCTCGAGTATTTAATACTTTTAAAACGCAATATCTTACTTTATCACCTCGGTGCTTTTCCTTAACACCGGTATTCTGATTTCCTTGTCTCCGAGTACCTGCTTTCGCAGTTTCCTGTCTTAGACAGTCTTCCCCTAGTGCTTTTAACTCATCTAATTCTTCCGCCGTTAGTACCCGGCTCGCTACCCGAGCCACGTATGCTCCCGGCGTACCTAACTCAAGGGGCTCAATTAGCACTTCTCCTGGTAGATCGTCGCTGTACTTTTTCTCTATTTTTCCGATCACCAGTCCCTCAGACAAAGGGGGGAGCATGACTGACCCGAAAGCCACAACGTTCCAGCAATCAATTGCGACACCTCCCGGGCTCAACCCTGGGATGGGTACTTCAACCTGCCCACTTGGCGGCTCCTTCAGCGGGGTGCGCAGTCCCGCTTCCGGCGTCACCTGAGATAGGCGGTTTTGGCGGCGAATTACTTGACACCGCTCGACCTCTTGGCCTGACAATTGATATCGCTTCTTTCCGAGAAGAAGCGTGCTGGTTCGAAAGTCAATGCATGCCTCCATATGTCCGAGTATATCAGCTCCTAAAATACCACTATACTCCGCGTCAAGTGGAGCTACCAGAAATTCGTAATTGAAATTTCTGTTTCCTACCTTAAACGTCGTCAGCTGTGTTCCCATCACCTTTAACTTACTTCCTGTAATCCCCTTTGCGGTTATCCGTGTTGTTTGAATTTCAGACGTAACAATTCCGGGTTTTATCACACTCACAGTTGCTCCTGAGTCGACTAACATGTGATGAATTCTCCCCTCTATTTCTATTTCCAACAGGAGCTCGGGCCCGGCGATGGTCGCCTGCAGTCGACCTATCTTCTCGCCGTTGGCTGTGGGTTCGACACTGGGGAGCTGAGTGCCGAACCGTGCCCGTTTGGGGGCGGATTGGCCCGGGGCATCCGTGGGCAATCGCGACGTATGTGCCCATGCTCGCGGCAGTGGTGACACTGAATTTCAGACGTGCGACCGTCATCATGGGGGACCCAAGGCCGTGTTGGTCGTCGGGGTCCTCTGCGTGATCTTCCGGACCTGTCTCCGCGTGTTGTCATGTGGGTGCGCGGAGGGCCACTTCTCTGCGGACCACTTTGCGTCCTCCAAACTGGCGGACCATGGTCAGGGGCCTGTCGGCAGTCCCTCGCATAATGGCCTGGTTTCGCACAGCGATAACATCGGGTGTCCTGCCTGGCGGCGAAGATGTTCCTGGGACCTTCCCTCAGTCGTCGGTGTTTCTCCACGTTCTCGATGGTTACAGCCAGCTTCACCGCTCGATCCATATTATCCGGCATCTGGTACCGCACCTGTTGGCCTACGACACCTCTGAGTCCATGGATATATGCGGCGAGCAGCCTACGCTCGGCCTCCTCATTGATCACACGTTGGGTCTCCTCATCGTTCACCCTGCGGATTGTTTTCTGACACATTTTCCGGCAGCGATCTCCAAACTCTTCCGCTCCTTCCGTCTTACCTTGGATCGCCTCCTGGAGACTGGTGTAGTAGTACTGGTCAGGAAGCTTGTCACTGAACCTCTCTAACAAAGCTGATCTTAACACTTCATACGGGCATCCATCTCTGCCCAGATCTTCTCGCCCATGTAGGTATTGAAGGGCCAAACCCTGTAATTTCGCCTTCACAATGAGGGCTTTATCCTGATTCGTCCATCCGCTCACTTTAGCTAAAGTCTCAATCTGGGTCAAGAAGTCATGCACGGGCTTACCCTGGCTCTCACCCGTCCATTCTTTGATGCCTGCGACGAGCGAGACGTCCTTGCTCTGGCCTCTAGGGCCGTCCCCAATTCGGAGGTTGTCCATCCGGTCCCGAAGCTCTTCCATCTGAGCTTGGAGGATCTCCATTTCCACTGACTGCCATGGTTTTGTGGTCTAGGTTCCTTCTGGATCGGAGTGCGTCTACCTTCGGGTAGGCATTCCTGGAACGTTAGCGTACTCGACTCTGGGGCCTTCTATCCTTCGGTTTGTGGGTAACTTATACATTTCCTTCCATGGAACCATATACTCTCCCTGCCTTGGAAAGGTCGAATACCTATGGGGCGGAGTGCCTTCTGGCGTCCGGGAGGTCCCTGCGGACGGTTCAGAGTATACTCCCTCCTCAACTGGCTCCCCACAATAAGTGGACAGGAAGTCGGTTCTCTCTATTTCTAGGTCGTTATACGTATACCCTGGGGTTATATACCTCTGGACGATCCTAGTCTCTACATCAAACACTACCATCCCGTTCGAGTTCTCATTGGTAAATACTTTATAAGACGGGGCCTGGAATCCCTTGGGGGTACCTTCAAATGCAATTTCAAGACGTGAGTCTACTCCTAACTGCTGAAACTTAAGTGCATGCTCGTCTATTCTTTCAGGACTAATTTTCGTGTACTTACGGAAAAAGTTTTTCACTAGCGCCAAGGCGAACACATCTGAATCCTGCAAAGCGGTAGGGCTAGTTGCGGCAACAACATGGACCAAAAGAACAGTAAAAGGGTGCGTCTTGGGGGTCAAGTCCCTTCCCACAAGTGCACTGTCCCCAGCAACACATAACCTTGTCACAGACCCGTATCACTCCCAGCCTCAAATAACATTATGAGGTAGTAAGAGCCATCCACGTTATCCACGTTCCTTTTTTTTTTTCTTCGGGGTGCAAGTCCTGCAACTCGGGCTGAGTCACAATTATCCCGCAGCTGCCACCAGTTTTGTTGTGCCCCAAGGGGTTGGGGTAGCGCCGACCCCTAATGGGCCCCTGGATAGCTCTTACCGGGCTTGGGAGGTGCCAGGTAACTGAAACACACAAGTACAAAATACATTGAGGATATATTACTTCACTCTCTCTCCCTCTGTCTAAGAGCTAACTAATACATGAAAATAAATCTGACTACAACTCACAGTACAGGATATTCATTCCTTGGCCTATCGCCTCCTCCTTAATGGAGTCCTACTCATTCAGTCCCTCTGTTCACAGTTCTGAGTGTTCTAGTTTATCACTGACAGTGTCCCGACAAGAGGCAAGTACTCACTTGAACAGCATAGTAGACACAGAATGGCGGCTCTGGCTGGTCCCTTCATGGTCGGCACTGTCACAGAGTTCGGTAGCAACAACTACACCCAAAAGCCCTAGCCTAGCCTCCTCCTGCACTCGCGTCTGGGGCTTTTATAAGTCTCTATGCGACGCGCGAGTACTACCCACACGTGGAAACACCCTAGAATAGTCTTTTCCCATTGGCGTTTGTCTCTTGCCGTTTCAACACTTGCCCATATATGGTCACTGGTGTACGTGCGTAATTCTCTAACCGATGCATCATAAAATGGCTGCCTACCGGATACCGCACACTCGTGAGTCTGATCTCATTCAACTTCCGGTTCATCATCCTGTGACTGTTCTTTCCCTTTTTATTACAGATGAACTAAAATTAATGATAATACAAAATATATCTGGCATCTAGTGCCGGGGCACAACAGGGGTGTCCTCCATAGCGCAACACATCACAGTACATAGGATGCACATGGTATGCTTTGACTACTGAAGTCCCTTAGTCTTAAGAAGTCGTAAGGCTCTCGATTTCCTGTTTTCATTTAGTAGGAGACAAGCAATTTGTCCTACTTGAAAATTTTTACAATATAAACTTAAATACATTACATTAAATTGTGAAAGTCTACCTTGTTATACAGTACTATTATCTACAACATACATAGAGTTTTAAATTAACCTTGTTACCGTATCCTTACTTTACCTGTGACCTTGTTATATTAACATTATTACACCTGTGATTTTATTATTTTAACCGTATTATACAGAGTGTTCATAGCCGAGGCTGATTCGACACTGATTTTACCGTCGGCAACTTCATGCGAAAGCGATGCGCCACCTGCCGAGGAAATTGCTGTCGCGCGGCCGGAACTGTTAGCGCACATTATTTATTTCTTCCGCTAATTATTAATCAAATATAGTAATTAATATTGTACTCACCATCATAGAAGATGTTCAAAATGTCTGCCCTCTGTTGTGAGACATGCCTGAATTCTTTTAAACAGATTTTGGGAAACTTGTTGCAATTCACGTTGCTGGATGTTGTCAATTGCTTCCCGAATATTTTGTTTTAGAGCCTCCAAGTCATGTGGATTGTTGGCATACACAACATTTTTTAGTTTTCCCCACAAATAAAAATCACAGGGGTTTAGATCTGGGGATCTAGGGGGCCACAAACCCTTGCTAACAATTCTATCGTCACCATTTAATTCCCCAAACACACCGCGTAATGCTCGGATAGTTTCCTTAGCTGTGTGTGGAGTCGCGCCGTCTTGCATAAAATAACCGAATCTTTCTTCTGCAGGTGCCAAATTAACGAAAAATTGGTTGAGTATTTCATTANTAAACTGTATCTCGCACGAACCATAATAAAGTCACAGAATAATGCACTATACTTAGCTTCTGAAACACTTGAAGGCTAAACACAGACTGAATCAGCGCATGAATCACCGCCCGTTTGCCGGTCGGTGCTAGAGCATCTGCTGAGAGCAAATTCTCGGAAGTTCCCTGGACGTCTGATAAGCCTGAATAATGAACACTCTGTATATTACAACATATTCTGGTAGCATATAATGGGAATGGTTTATAATGTACTTTACACATCATTAATTTCTATTGTCTTGGGATGTGTTTGTCCATAAGATTCTCATACTTCTTTGAAGCAGGGGTGGGGAGATGATACCAAAATTAAAATCAAGGGCGTGAAAAAGATTTTTATGGATGTTTTAACAAGTTATGTTAAATTATGCGTCCGAATTTCCTAATGTGAGAAGAGGTTTCCATGAAAGGTATGAATGAAGTGGGGGAATATGACGAGACCAGATTTGAAATTAAAGCCTTTGCAAAGTTTTTAAGTGATGTGTTAACACATGATATTAAATTATAATTCCAGATTTCCATTTGTCAAACTTGAAATGAAGGGCACAGAAAAGATTTTTAGGTATATCTATGTGAGAAAAGCTTTGTTGATTAGCATTATTGC
This sequence comes from Cryptotermes secundus, assembly GCF_002891405.2. Classification (NCBI taxonomy): domain Eukaryota; kingdom Metazoa; phylum Arthropoda; class Insecta; order Blattodea; family Kalotermitidae; genus Cryptotermes; species Cryptotermes secundus. The sequence continues at coordinate 1,919,216 of NW_019729899.1, read as the reverse complement.
AACCCCAGATCAAACAAAATCCAGTAGAGAAGTGATAGAGCAGACTGTGATGTTTACTTGGTTATAAGCTCCCAGAGGCAGGACTAGCTCCTGGCAGGAACTTCTGCACCAGACTCCTAGATCTGGTAATTGAACTTCAGTAGAAGGACTTTGGGTCCAGTGGAAGGTGACTATTGCCATTGCTGTTGCCCAGTCACAAGGATATCAAGATCACCAGGTGTGGGAGATCAACGCAACAAAGACCCAAAGGCAATCTTCATTGGTCACAGATGCATGAATATTCATATTTTACCGATTCTCATCAGTTTTTATCCTAATTAGATGCATGGATCTCCATTGGTTCTATTAGTATTGTTAAGAAGTAGCTTGATTGGCTGAAGTCATCACGTCTAAAATTTGATTGTATCAATTTATAGTACAATTTTGTGTTTCTGAACAATATCAATCAGCTTGCCTTTATATAAAACACCGTCTTAATTATTTTTCAAAACGTTTCAGAGACTGAATTCTATCTCCTGTTTTGAAGAATAAACAGGATGGTGGATAATGTCCAGAAACATAATAAAACTTAACACCGCTCTTTTCCTCTCGCCTTTGCTTGTATCGGCGCAGTCGGAATGGTGCTATCCCTGCTACACCTGTTTCTTCCTTAGGACAGTGTATGATGGCCACTGGAAGTTGTTCTCACAGATCAAACTAAGGAAGATCGGTATAGGTACGGGAAACTAGCTGGGTCGGTTTGCATGGGTCTCAGGGTAGCGATGCCGCAGAAAGCGTTTTTCTAAGAGTTGAGCCAATTAACGTTTATTTACCTGCTAATTCACCACACTGTTAAATTAATATATTCTTGTGCTGTATGTTACAGAGTTACTATCAGCAGGCTATGTCTCGGAGCGTGCAAGGTCACGTCCGTTCAGTTCGGAATCTATTGTGAAAAGTCTCCCTTTTGTGGAATGGCTTGCACCCCCACGCTGGGAATTCGAAAGATGGTGTTTTCATATACATTTCATCCCATCTTCCGTGGGAAGCTTGAACGAGGCAACCCAATCATACTGGCCCTCATTCACAGGCAATTGTAAGAAGCTCTGACCTGTCCTTTTAGGCGCGTCCGGTTCCCTGTACCCGAGCTAAATTTTATGACTGATCATAAATGTTATAACTCCGGATTTCTTGTTTCTGCCAAAATCTAGGAATTTCAACATAAACATCGTATTGCACGTCCCAAATGATGAAATACGATATTATAGATCACGATACATTTCCAGTAATATCGAAACATAAGACTTTTGAAATTTAAATTACGGAGAATTAATTAGAAATAAATTTCAGGTTCATCAATAATCATCCAAATAAATAAGGGCTCAGAATGATCAGCGTCAAACTGCACCACGCCATGAAGACATATGGAGGAGCGAAAGTATTGAGGTTAGTTGTCAGTTTTAGGCCCCGGTCGCTTGTACTAATGTACCATTGTCACAAACTTTTAGATCTTATTTACAGTTTATAGTGTTCGCAGCTCAACAACTGTGAGGTCTGGGAGAGTCTGAAAGTGGAAGAAGAGAGGTGAGCAGAGTCTGAGAAGACAACAGCTGTTCCCACAGTCGAATAACAGGTTATTTACTGGGGAGTGCAAGGTGTAGTGTTGTCCTGGTCGTGATAGTGAGCAATGCTTGGTTCACCGCCATCCCCAGAATTTTGTGTGTATTTTATTCAATTGGATAAGTCATTATCCTATCCAAGGCAAATGTGCTATCAACATTTGAAGGACAAGCCAATAAATCTCTGGCAGATAACAATTATGCACAGTTCAGCAACTTAACATATAAAACATACCCTCTTTAAATCCACACAAAGGATTAAAAAAAACTCAAATCTTCGGAAGAGAATAAAAATCCTTCGAGCTTCTCCGTAGTCCACCAACCATCTGAAACACTAGCCGAGGAACCACAATTCCTTACAATTCACGCAATAATCACCAGTGGTTTTAAAACAGTAAAACTCAACAAAATCCACTAGTGTTGTTAATGTCACTGTACTAAGAAACTTCCATGTGGACAAAACAAGTTGTTGAATTGATTTTTGTTGTTGTTAAATGTTCAGAAATAGTTGCTGGCAAATATAGCTTATATGGATATTTTGTGTTTTAATTTGAGAGCAGAGTGATGCAGGTGTGTCATTATTAATGTCCAGTATGTGTGTGGTCAAGAAGAGCACTGCAGCCATCCCAAAGACACCAGCCTCCAGGATCCTCCTTTGAACTGACTCTGGGGTTCTTGCATCTGCCAGCAGAGTAGATAGTATGTATGCCACGACTAGTTGGTAGTTACGTGATCCTTTTCTCATGGGATATTGGTAGCTTTGGTGACCAGTATGGGAAATGCACTCTGGGCTTATGAATTGTACTATCACTTCAACACAACAAAAAGTATGTATTTCTGGTGTTTAGATAAATGAATAGTACATTTATGTCTGGAAAGTTATACGAATCCTCCAGTACGTTCACACACTGTTTGGTTACTGCTCCATCGACTACTAAGCTTCTTAATTCCTAAACTCCTCCAGATGGACCTCTCTGGCTGTAACTGTGTTAACTCTCGTAAAAGTCATCACTATATAACTGGCTAAGTCTTGTGACTGTCATAACGCTCGCACTGTCCAACTCACTAATCTCCACCTCTTGTAACTATAACTCCTTTCTTTTAGCCCAGACTCCTTTTATAATACCCAGGTAAGTCTTGAGTCACATCCTCTGAGTGGTCATTATTAGGAAATGGTTACAGCCGGATTCTAACATGGGGGACAGTCTAGCATTAGCTTGTCGGGAAGAGATGTTATCTTTAAACCTCCTTTTCAGTTTTTAATGTTACATCATAAGCTTTATATAAGGGTTCAAATGCAGTTATGTTGACATTCCTCCAAGCATGCTCAGCCCCATTATAGTCCATTAAAACTTAAGACCCGGTTTCTTGGAAAACCGCACTCATTTAAAGCATAACAGAAAACCGCATCAAATTACGATAGTAAAGACACTTGCATGGTCACATACAGGGTCTAAGCCTTAGGTTAAAGCACAAGATCTTGTCTCCATGAAAACCGCGGTCGGTAAAAGCATAATGGAGGATTGTGCAGAATGTAAATTACAGATACACATGGCAATGGTATGGCCACTGAAAGAAACCAAACCTCAGGTTGGTTTCTGATCCTTGATGGAACTAAACAATTTCAGGCGGGGTAAGTATGGTTACAACATTGGTATCATGAATATGTATGTTATATTTTGGGGCCTTGCACTCAGAATATAAAATTCTGCTGTATAATTTGGTCAGCAGCATTTGTTAGCTGGTTCACTTCTGAATGTTCAATTAGCAATGGAATTTTGATATGAAAGATCACAGAATTTCCGGTAACCAGTCTTGAGATCGCACACTAAAGGTCAAACTGTGGTGTTTCTGTGAGGTAAAACACGTGATCTGTCTCATTCTAAAGACTGGAAGAATCCTGTACAAGAAACCAAACAGAATATTGATGCACGCAACCTAAAGAATTTCACCACCCACCTCTCTTACATCTGGTAACTAACTAGGCAGGTTCCTTGTTTTCATCACTAGACCAAGCTGCAGAACATACTAGAAAGCTGAAGGGGGAATCACGTGATAAACCGGAATGNGGGGGGGGGGTAGGTAGAGACCGCAAAATCGAGCCATGAGTAAACATGGCTCACCTGCATAGGATAGCTAGTGTTCAGGAATTGCATAGGAAATTGAAAGCCCTCAAGAAGCCAGGTTTGGCTAAGAATATCCATCGGTCATTAACTGCTCTCTTGTTGTTTATTCCATTAGATATTGCTGGTGTTTAAGGCAGAAATAGTTATGAAGAGAGGAAATGTTTAAGGACATCAGATCCCAAAGGCGATGGAGTATCAGCAGCTCAGTACTCAAAAGAGGGAGGACCAAAGTCAAGGGTAAGGAAAGGAAGAGGCTGCAGACAACATGCATTCCTGCTCACTAGCATTAGTGAAATGGAACAAAGTTTCCAAAATTCGCGACAGATAGTAATCTTTTGGGTCTGGGAATGAGAAATTGGAATTCCTGAAATCACAAGTTATTCCATATTTTGCCTAACATTTTGTTTACATGTTTTTAAATAATAGTGAGCAACCATAATAAATCGAAACCAATTCTGTTTGCACATGATATTAGTATAATAGTTACCACCTCTGACCCCACATATTTTATAAGCGACATAATGACGGCAATCGAATACTTAAATAAAGTATTTCATTAAATTATGGGGGGGGGAAAAATATTTCATACAATATGCAACTAAAAAATGCACCCCAAATTAATCTGGATGTTAGTTATGCTAACAAATCAATTTTTAAAGCACATGACACAAAATTCCTTGGATTACTTATGTGGAGTGATAAGGGGATAGATAAGCAGTATGCCATCTTTTCCACCAACTTTTATTGAAGGAGCACATAGAAAGATAATGGTACTCAGCTAGATACAAATACGTACTAAGAGACATGTTCTTTCACATAATCCACACCCTGGTGTTGCCTCAGGAGGTATGACCAGTTGGACTTGCCACGCATTCTCATTCCCATCTGGAGTGGCGAGGATCATGGTGCACACAAGTCTGTCTCTGCTTGCCTTGGACTCTTTAAAATGTGCTTTCTTCCAGGTGTTGGTTGGCTTCCTGCAGGAGGACAACATCTCCAACCTTAAGGAGGGCCGATTTCCCATGTGGGCATCGTACTTGATGAGAAGCCCCGCAAGAACATTAAATATTGTTTGTTCCAGTGCTTCCAGAAGTCTTCTGTTTTCTGTCCCAATTTGAATTGTTTTAGCAGGTCTGTCCTCTGTGATTCAGGTCCATTTGGTATTGTTGAGTTGTTCTCCAACAAGGAAGTGCACTGGCGTCGGTACTTCTTCATTGTCATTTTGTGAAATGGGTCCTGAACTGAGTTCTACTTCAGTGCTGACTAGAATAGTGTTTAGTCCTTCCTCGTCCATGCTAGAGCGTCCAAGTACCTTCTGGAGACCGCCTGGTGGAACTGAACATTCTGTCCCCACCAAGTTTCATGTGGAGCTATGAACTTCCAAGTGATTTCCTGCTGAGAGTAGAATTGATGTATCATGGCTTCGATTAGGTTTGTCCATACTTCAATTAGTTTCCTGTTTGCCAGGTGGAAGGTCAGAGCATTGTAGATAATGGGGGGATACCACATCTGCCAGTGAACCTTTGGAATGCTTCCAGATGTAAAGCTCGCGTGGTTGCACACATGAAGAGTGTGATGTAGCATTTCTTCGTGTCATGGCCCCTCCTGACATACATGGTTCCAGCCTCATGGTGCCGCATATATTTGTTGCCATTTTACTTGGAAGGCATCAATTTAGCACCTTCTTAATTGCATGATGAGCCCATAATATCAAGAAAGATGCCCGAAGCACAGCAAGGACAATCCTGACTCCTAAATTATGGAGACGGATGTGTCACAAATCAGTAATCTTATGAAGGGTCATCTTTGTCCAGGATAACTGGATGTGGTTGCTCTGCTGAAAGTTGAGAGTACTGAAAATGGCCACCAGTGTGTATAAATCCATTGTTCAGAAAAGGGTTGAGACATGTAATTTTGGAACTTTTTGGAAGTGGAGTGTTCTGGAAAGCCTCCTCACTTCACGGTCTTTATCCAGTATTTGCGTGCTGCTGCGACTTCCTTTGCTGTGAGTTCCCACATTGGGTGTACCTGATGAAGAAGGATCTGTTTAAAACGAAGGATCCATGCAGTAACTCATAATATTCTCCAGTAGGAGCTAAACCTCTTACAGTCGATGAAGGGTTCTGGAGTTTATGTACGATTTGTGGACATGGAGTTTTAACTTCCCGGAGTGGTGTATCTACTTCATTAATGTCAGTAGGCCAGAGGGGATGTGGTTGAAAGAGCCACGGAGGTCCATGCCAACATACTTTCAAATTATTCAATTTCTCAGTTGTAGTTCCTCTTAGGGAGCTGGGATGGCACAGTCGGTATAGTGATTGGCTGCACGCTGGAAGACTGAGGTGTCAGAGATCGACTTCTTATAGGGACTCTCCACATCACCCAGAATGGCTCTGTGGCCCCCCCAGCCTCCTATCCAATGGGTACCAGGGTGCCCATTGGATAGGAGGCTGAATCATTTTTCTGTGATAGGGATATAGTAAACGTTTCCGAAGGTTTCTGTAAAAATACTATATATAAAAAATAAATTATATTGTGAATCAATATATTATGACAAAATTATCGAATTCAGTAACGTGTAAAAATGACCTTTACCTGATATAGACATTTGATAATAGGAAACGTTAAGAGAAGGTAGCATTAACACAAAATAAATGCCAAGAAAATCGCTTAAAAACTGAAAAATAATACCACAGCTGTTAAATACATCATTATCAGTTATCATTCTTAAAATGATGTTTGAAAACAAAGCATGAATTCCCATATGAGAGTCTTGTTCTTTGTTTCATGGCAAATATCCTAGATTCCGCATTAATGTTGGCGGATTGTTGGAGAGTTCATCCAAAAGCATCCCGAAGTTGGCCATTAGGGTACATGTTGCTTGTATGTATGAGGGGTAGGCCTCCTCAGCCCTTGCACCGCGACCTACAGTGGTCTATTGTGCTTTACATGTTGCTTCATATAAGTTCTTTTCCTTTTTTAATGATGAAAATATTTTGTCTGCTTGCCCTGATTTTGGTTTTGCTGGTGAAATTGATATTGCTTTTGCTAATTAAATTCAGGTTCTGTTTTACGTAATTTTTTCTGTTAAGGGCACATTTTCCTTTCAAACGTCTATTCATTAATGATTTTGATATTTAATTCTTGTTTTCCAAAGCAAAAAAAATCATCCTTTTCCACACTGTATAAACAACTGACATTTCTTAAATATTTAATGAGGGATACTAGATCTTTTTTCCTGCTTTTAGGCAGTTAATTTCTAATTTATTTTAAAAGCATGCTGCTCAAAGCAGAATTATGTTTTCCAGATTAAAAATTCCACTACTTGTTGAAAGATTTGCATCATGATTACTTGATGCTTCAACTGCCAGTCAAACTGATTTTAAGAAATTTAACATATCTCTCACAGTTTCATAATATTCTTCTTTCCATAAGTGACTGAGCCTGAGCTGTCATAAAGCGATTTTTATGGCATTTAGGATCTTTGAAAACATTTTAATAATTTTTTCCAATGTGTTCCGGCATGTTTAACAGTCAAAATTAACTTGTAGTTCCATTTTTTCACACTTGATTGTTTCCTGCAGCAGATGAGGATTTCTGACTGGAAAATATTTAAACAGTTTTATATTTTTTTATCCAGAAAATTGCTGGAGAGAGATCATCTTGCAGATTATACTGATATGCTCTGACTGCATTATCTGAATCAGAGTCATTGCTTTCATCTCTCTTGTATTCAGAATCTGCTTCACAATCACTAGTTGTAACCACACCTGCTTCAAGTTTTAATTCAAAGTTTTCTAATCTTTCCTGAAGTAAAGGTAACATTTTTTCTACAGGACAGTTTCCATGAATTCTTATTAAACCAAGATTCAGTGAAGTCTCATTGTAGTGTACATGAATGCTCCTCTACATTCTGAAGGGTTCTGACTGTGGTGTATAAAACTCAGGATTTCTGGGTTTTTAAATTTCGTCCATTGTCCGGTATTATAGAAACTACAAAACACAACATTTTGGAAACTGGATCTGTTTCTGTCCTTAGGTGGGACGATGGACGAAGGTCGAAAAACCCAGCAATTCTTAGCATGAATGAGTTCTTACAACTGGTCCGCTCATCAATGAAAATGCTCATTTGGTATTTTCACATTAGAAAGCACCAGATTTCTCGTTTTGTAGTTCTCTTTTACTGAAATAGTTATGTACTAATGCCATAACTGATGATAAGACTTTTTGGCAACTGTAGTCCTGTACTTAAGAAACTTGCCCCAATAAATTTACTTTTTTTGAGATGGTGATAGAAAATCCGTTTGCTACTGCAAGTATGCTTACCATTTTTTCTGACAGTTGTCTTTTGACATACTGTAAAATTGAGCATTGTTTCTTAGAAGCAGTAAGCATTGGGTCATCAGGATTATTTTCAGAATCTTTTGGCCCTTTTGTGCCATGAATATTCAAGATACCTGTGAAGTCCACACATACAGTGATTTGAAACATACCAGGCAACGAGCTGACCGATTTGCATCATCTTTCTTGAGATATTTCCAACATTTTAAATATTCTTTGCACAGTGTTATGGATATCTAAAAAACGAATTGGTTGATAAGTAAGAAATATTAAGTTTAGTGGTATTTACAAAGAACTGTAGCCTACAGAGAATATTCAAACACTGGAAAATGCAAGAATGACTCGCCGTTAGCAGCAGACGGCCATGAACATTATATGGAACGCATCTGTTCTGAAATGGTAATATGGCCTGCCAAAACCCTCAAGATTGGAGTGGAGTGCTCATCAGAATGACCACTGTGAGAAATGAGTTCTTGTATTGAATAAAATTGCTTTGTGTTTAAATCTGAGTGATTTCTATTACAAATTTAGATGTAATGCAAGTTTTGATTCTGTGTTAAGTTAAAAAATGTTGATACTGAAAATGTTTTTAATTTATGGTTACAAATTTATTCAAATGTAGGCTAATGCCAGTTGAAACTATTAATACTACCAGTATGAGGGGAAGTGTGTTCACCTTGGTGAGAGTTTTGACCCAGATATCAAGGAAGCAAGAAACTTTCTGTCAATTCATTTTCGTTTTTGTAAACAATATGTTGCGTGGTAATTTTAATGCACTTTTTTACCCAGTCACTTCACATATTTGAAAGCATCATATTTCCTTAGAGAAACCTGAATGAATGATATACCGAATGGCCTCTGGCGTGGTGTAAGAACCCGTAAGCCAAGTAAGATTATATATGGTACAAGAGGTACGAGAAGAGAATAGATGGAGTATACATACCAGTCTGGAGTATAGGCTGGGGCACTGTGTTTGAGTGTAGCCTGTGTGATGTGGGAAACATACCACTGAAACTTAACCTTTACTGGCAAACAAGTTCAGTATTGAACTCTGTACAGTGGGAGGATTTCTCAGCTTTGGTCTCTCTAGGACAATGAGTGCTCGTTAAATTTGTGTCGTTTGTGGTGGGTGCATTAAAGATTGAAGAAACGCGTGCTTGGTAAGAATCTCATCTCTCTGTGGGCTTGGGTGGGGTACTTCTATTTTGGGGAAGAGTGTGCAGGTCCCATGGGAAATGTTGTATGATATTCTTAGCTCAGTGCTCTCACACTCTGGCCTGATTAATGTCTCCTGTAGCAATGGAGTTATTAAGTTCACCTACAGGAATCCTATTCAAAGGTCCTTCTGGTGTCACAAATACAACACCCACAAGGCGACATGAGTATTGCAAATGTATCAGAAATGTTGCTCTTAAACTCTGTGCTGTGTGGTTCCTTCATTGGATGGATGGTGAAGCATGATGTTAAGCATTACTATGGGTTGCCAGCCGTTCAATGAAGGGGATTAAATTTAAAATCCAAAAATAAATGACGGATTTGTTTTACATTAGCTTTTGGAAGGAATCTAATTCTGTTTAACACTTGGAATAATAATGGTTGATGAAAATGGGCAAAAGTAGAGAAAGGAGAGTCAAGAAGAACTGTTGGCATGGTAGAAGCTATGGCGATTGGGAGCTAGACGGCATGGGGGAAGGTGGACACACAGGAACCCAGACACACACTATTAAGAGAATGATAAAATATAAGTGTTTGTGATATGTAATATATACATTAAGTATATTAAGACTTAGCCTGTTTGTGCACTTTGACTCCAACAGAAAGCAACTAGTGCTACCAACCTAATAACTGGAACACAGACTTTTATGTATTTGTGACAATTGTGGATATATATATTCCGTGAAGGTAAATACTCGTTTGTCTCTGCCACATAAAGGAAACAGGTTAAAATCATACTGAAAAATCTTGTATGTTTGCAGTCAGTGACTTAGTTCCCTTTTTGCATATATGATTTTAGTGGCACCACTGATTCTTTGTCTTGGCTTGATGGCAATTAATAACCTCATAGGATTCATTACTTTTCTTACATTGTAGTAATATGTCAGTCATGTTTATTGTGCTGTTTCATTGTACAATAATGTCAAATATGGTCAGTGCTTATTGTAATCGTAAAAAAATTAAGGTATTCAGAATTCCAGTGATTACACATGAAACAGGATGAACAGTTCTAGAATTTCTGGAGGCTATAAACATTAAACTGACAAGGCAGTTACCTCAAAACATATTGGGCTGGTTTGTAAGTATGCAATACGAATACCGCATTTGTTTATATATAGCTGAAACTGTATTCCATTAATATATGTGTAATATACGTGTATGTGTGAAAGATGTTACTGTGTACTTTGAGATGCCCTAAAATGTGTTTAATGACTTTTTCATCGAGGAAGGTAAAATCATATTTGTAGTGCTGTATGACCTAAATTAATAATATTCATATGAACAAGATATGCATTTGCAGAGAAATGATACACTTACAAATGCAAGAATCCAGTGACCACAGCAAGAGAATGTTAACCTGTGTGAACAAGTTTGTCAGTGATCTGTTATTCTAAATGGGAAAAAATTTAAGGTCTGCTAAAAGGTGTTTCTTAGTCTTTATGCTATATCTGACAAAAGAGCCAAGAGACTAAGAAGAAAATCAGCACATAACAGGAAATAATCCTGGTGTAGATGTTGAAATTTGGGAATGTAGATTCTGTAAAACGGGGCCACTGTTGTTCATGCACTGTTTTATTGCCTGAATGCTGAACTAAGCCAAATGTCCACACACAAAAGTAAAATACAGTTTTTGTAGCAAGTTCTTGAGGAAAAGTTTTAGTAATGGATTCAGAAAATGTCAGATTCAGTGTTGTGTTACTTGTGAACTACCGAAAAATACCGTTACGAGCAGAACAGTGCTGTGGAGAATGGTGGCAGAAGCAGATCTCATGGTACATAAGAGCAGAGAAGTTAAGATATGTATTTAATTTATTGACTTGATTTGTTCTCAGTTCAGTGTTTTCACACAGAATGTCTGTCTGTGATAACTGAGGTTGATAGTCAATGCAAGACGAAGGCATAATATCATGAGAGCCAATAAATTGTTTCAAGATGTAAAGAAGTTTAATGTTTTGTTATTGTAGTAACAAAAATGAGTCATGAGGATATTAGAAGGAGATTAAATTTAATATTTGGTATGAATCTGTTCAGTGTCTTTTGTATCCCCACTCATGTCTAATGTGATGATTAATAAAAATGTACACACAACTGTAATTTTGGCTTTTATTTTGTGTGGATGTGAAACTTGATCCCTTACCCTATGAGTACAACATAGACTGACATTTAAGAATAGAGTGCTCAGGAGAATATTTGGACCCAAGACAGATAAAGTCAAAGGCATCTGGAGAAAGCTGCATGAGGAGATCCATAAGTTTTACTGTTCAACAAATATAAGGATGAGCAGATCAAGGGAGATATGGGTGGACATGTAGTATGAACAGTGTATGAACGATTGGGTTGAAATTCTTGCCAATGTCGGTGACTGATTGTGTCTGCATAAAGGTAATAGATCTTTGGGATGTTGATGTTCACTGGGACAACCATGTAAAACTATAACAACAGATGTTTATTGAGCTTAGAAAGGTTATTACAGAGGAGTGGGAGTATGTGTGAAGAATACCGAAGTAAAAGCTGCCTTTGTAGCTGCTAGTTCAGTTTAGTGATGTCAGTGCTGTTGGAGGCCCTGAAAATGGTCATTTGTCTGAAGCCTTCATTGCAGCGAGCTAGTCAGCACAGCATGCTTCCTTGTAGCAGCCCAGTGATTGCGAGCCGGTGGGATGGCGACAGGACTTGCTGGCTACAGTGTGTGCACTGGTGGTCGCTGGTAGAGTCAGTAGCAGTGTTGGTACTAGTAGTATCACTGCTCCGGTGATCTCTGGATGAAAGTGTGGCTGTGACGGATTTTACCATGTCAGAGGCCAGCATTTTTATACTTTTGCCGCCAGACAGTGCACTAACGCATGGACGTTGGAGCTGCCCTAGTGATTGGTGATTGGGTAGCACTTGTGACAGTACAGACAGCCAGGTTGCAAGCTGTTGTGTTTAAATATCGCCTGCTCTTGCTACACAATTGGAGCTGAGTTGCCTGTTTGACTGTGGGAGGTTTCCACAGATCCATCTTTTAGCCTCGTATAAAGTTAAATAAAGTGAACATTTTCAGATTGCAAAGGGGTCTGGCTGATTGTGGGTAAAACTGCACAAATGAACACTAATGAATGGTACATTAGAAAGGGCCATTGTGACATATTGTGAGATCCTAAACAAAAAATGGCAAAAATACATGGATCTATAAATCCAATTCCCCATAAGTCTTCATGTCTTACTGGTTAATTAGCTAAGCATGGAAAAATTGCTTTGCAACCGTTTAGAATCATAGGCATATTAATAAAGTATTCAGAAGATTTACAGAATGGTCTACGGCAGTTATTCCACAAAGTCATGAAACATATGGAATATGAAAGCATTATAAAATAACAGACCAAGCGAAAAAGAATATTACGATAGAAATAGATTGCTTGCTGTTTCTTTATGGTAACATAAAATGTAACATTGTCCTTGTGCTTAGTTAATTGAGCACCAAGCCATGAAGATGTATGGAGGAGCAGAGGTACAGCTTCAGCATTCTTTACCTCAACAGTAGATGGAGGTGAGTGGTCAGTTTGATGCACCAACGTGCTTCAAACCATGGGATAAGAGATTGGTTTAGTCTTGTAACTGGTCTGGACACTGCAAAAAAAAAAAAAAAGAAATTTCTTGCCCCTGCCTGGAATGGATCTCCAGCCATCCAGCCTGCAGTCCGTCACCATACCGACTAAGCTACCCCGCCTCCTTTCTGTCTGGTGCAGATATTTATAAAGAATCATTAGATTCTAAACAATATGATAGGCACATTCAGTATATTGTCACATGTTGTGGGACTGGATACAGGTTGGATCGGTAACTTGATTTGTTGGACTCTTAAGGAACTTAAAATTCTTTGTATTATAAGATTCATGTGTGTCGTGCTAAACCTTTTCGAGATCTACAACGGGGAAGTATTAAATGTTGAATGGAAATATTGTAATTAATTACTATGACGTGACAACTGAAAGCCAGAATGGTGGGGCCGGAGCAAACGTCCATTGTCAGACAATGCTTTGGTAAACACATTCTCGAGATTATGCTGTCAACAATAGGACCTCTGTTGCCTAGTAGTGGGCTGCTACGTTTGTAGCAACGGACAAAACAAATAATAACAGAATGAGCGAACCATTTCAGAAGGAGTTATAATTGACTGTAATTGTAAATAAGTGCCAGTAAACCCATCATCAAATACAGAACCCATTACTATTGGTCATGCTAACACCAATACGTGATATTTTGGTGTCAGAAGTAGTTATGACCGTAAATTCGTGACAATATAGTATAGTTCAAGGGCCATATACCTGTCATTTGGAAAAGTTCTTCCCAAAGCTAATTTTTATAAGACCATATACAATTTGGGCGTAACTCGCTGTTGTGCTAGCTGTCGCTGGGAACTCACTGCGACATACACAATGCGCTGTGCTAAGATGATTATGCCACCCTCCTGGACAGCGTCACCCTCTGACTTACAATAATTACAAAACAGTGGTTCCACAGGAGTTTGGACCTTAATAATGTCATGTGTACGTGACTGTAGGGGGGGTTCAAAATGGTGACTCGATTTATTGACAACTTATACCCTCACAAATCGTGACAACATTTTACCGATCACTGACACACACAGTATGTTGCAGTTTCCACTGGCCGTTTCCTGACAACGGATTTTAATAGAGTATAACAGTCTCACTGAATTACACACTCCAAACATGACACATGAAGTGATCTCTTCACAGCTGGATTTTCAACAGACCACTCTTACAACTAATTCCTTTCTTCATAGTTCCCAGTACAGAACTGATCACTGATCACAGATCACTTCGTCTCTTGCTTATAACATCTCGGCACGGACAACAGAAAACACCGTTTCTCTATTGTTGCGGGCATTACCTAGCAACAGCCGCTGTTTACAGAGTCACCGCTTAGCAACGGGTCTATGCTCCACAACATTTCTGAAAGAAGGAAATGAATTATAACATGAAATATACACGTATCATGGCCTCTTATAGAACAAGGTTATTCAGTGTACAAAAATAAATATTTTCGTGTGATAGTGACTGTACAATGGGTTCTGATTGGAAATGAATTCTTTTGGCACTGATTATCCTACATATAAATGACTGCAAAATAATTTACAAATATTCACAATCATTCACTGTGTTAGACCGTTCTTGCATGGATCTTTGGTACTCTTTATGTCAGGGACTCGTTCTTGGGCTGAAGGCTGTCTCGTCACTACCCTGTGCTCTGCATCACCTTGTTGCGGACCAGCTAGACAAAGCTGAGTTCGTTATTAATTTCGCCTATCATGGGTGGGTCAGCTGGCTGGGATAAGAGTCTTTTCATGACATTTCCTAGTAATATTTCTAGTGAAATTTCTGTGATTCCAGGATTATAAATTTTTTGGTGTCATGTCACATTATATTAGAGAAGAATGACAATGGATGGTAGAATGGCATTACTTGAGTGAAAGGTGAAAAAATTATTTCTAGGAGGAAAGTTTAAGTATATATCTTTCCCTACAAGGAAATAGTTGGGTGGTGAGAAGGGAAATGTGTGAACGAAATTTTCTCCCAAGCTAAACTGTACAACTTTCAGTAACTGTTCTGTTGAGGATCGAGTGAACACAATAAAGGCTAAGTTGTTTGGTGATGTATTACGATTTGTGAAAGAAGGGGAAGACCTATATAGTGGACAAGTGACCCATGAGACACTTCAAGATTCTGTGGTGGAAGGTTTAGTGAGAAACTGCCAGCCCTATTTTGAGCGATGAAGCATATGAACTGGAAGCAGAGGGCCTGGAAGAGGTATCTAGAGGGAAAACTCCAAATTATTTGAGCTGGACATGAGTGAAGGGGAGATAAACGGTGACACTTTGCCAGTGGTGGAAGAGAAATTTGGCTGTCATTAGCAAACTGGCAGAAGTGTTACACGATTGAATTCAGAGAGTTGAGAGAAGAAGTAATTCTGGGAAGAAGAGAAAGAAAGTGGGGAGGTAATGAGAGAATACATTTCGAGGGGGTCAAGAAACTACTTATATATCTCTGGTTTTGAGGTTTCCCAGGCAGTGCCTGCTTCTCCATCTTGTAGAAGTACTGCATATGACTAAGTAATTTTTATATGATGTTGGAAGGCCTGCATTGTATTGAAAATTGATCTCATGTTATAAGGGCTTATTTTAGGGAAACATTTTGATGTTACCACTTCGAGGGCTGCATGTGAAGCATGCTGTGTAATGTGCAATTTGGGTACCAACTCAGCATTTGCTCTATGTTCAAGGAAAATCATGGAAAACTTTGATCTAGTAAGCCGATTGCAGGACCTTTCGGATGCAAACTGACTTCTAATGAGCAGTCAGGCATTAAATATGCAAACCTTAACATTAATCCTTATCTGGCTGTTGCTTTATTTAAAAAAAGTTTAGGTATTGGTTTTTACAGTCACTTACTTCCCTTTGATAAGACACAGATCACATGGAAATAAAAATGTTGGAGGGGAGGAATACAGGTGCACACAGAGCAAGGTGATCTCATAAGCCTCCTTAAAGAAATTAGTAGGCATATACAGACAGCAAGGTGATTTTGTATGCCTCGTAATCCTAGTAAATTGGGGGGATACACAGACAAATGGACAGAGAGACAGATATTCAGACAGACAGCAAGGTGATCTATTAAGCCTTTTATTTTTTTTTTCAGATAAGGAAGTAGACTAAAAGCAGGAAATTTTGACCATGTTCAACAAGTTTTCAGATAAGTAAGGGTTAAAAGGAGGGGTTGCTTCAGTGCATATAGCATAGGATGAGATACAATTGAGCCAGCCCTATGAATGGGAAGTGGATGGGCTGGAAGATGTGCCTGAAAGGAAAATGAAACAATATTTCAGCTGTATGAGTGTAAAGGGAAGACATGCAGTAGGGATACGGTGGAGGTATTCGAACCTGCTTCCACACAGTGATTTAAGTTTATTATCCACCAACCCTTTGTTATAGTTCTTATCCAATTTCTGGCTTTACTGATACATTTGTTTTTTGAGATTACTATTTCAGTAATAAAATTAACAAACTAGGGCAGTGTCATGGCCTGGAATTGCATAGTCTGCATATATGGTTGCTATTAAGAGAGAAATGTGAAGACAGGTCTTTTACCTGACACAAACTCTCTTGCACTCATAAGAATCCAGTGCATATGAGCTGAAGTAGAATGGACAAAACAGAAGTTCAGTTCCATAAGGAGGTGTAGGACTGCTGTAAAAGTAACCAGACTTAAGGTGCAAGAGAAGAAGAAGAAGAAGAAGAAGCAAGAAGGATCATTTTATGCTTCTGGAGTATTTAAGGCAACAGCTGTCAAATTGACTCCTACACTAATGTTGAATATTTCTGATATTTTCCTTTTTTTTTTTTTTTACCAATGTGTGTGTTAATTATAATATTCATATTAATGTCAACAATCTTCTTCTTTCACATACTAGGCCTTAAGGGCTGGTATGAAGCTTAACAACAAAAATCATAATCATCAACGTCAATATAAATTTTCATTTTATCCTCTGCATAGGTTATTATGCTGTATATAAAAATGGAAGATGGAATCTGAAGAAAAGTCACATGATTAACAGAAGAACATCTCGGAAGTCAAGTTTTGCTTTAAGAGTTTTATCTTCTGGGATATAACTCCATGTAGTCTGCTGTAAGTCAAGCAAACTTTCGGAAGAACTTGTCGCCTCCATCTTCAGGGCTGAAGATCAAGCCAAACAAGAAACTAGTGTGAAAGCAGGTGGCAACGAGCTCTTTTTCGACTCTGAAGATGTAGGCAATATGTTCCTTCAAAACGTCAGTCGAATTTTAACATGGTACATGATGTTATATACTAGTAGATAGAACACTTCATAACCACTGCTGTGAGAATCTCAAATCTTGTAAATTTGTTTTGAATTTTCCACAATTAATTAATTATATCATAAAGTTACTTACTGCTGGGTCAGCCTGCTTCCACATCATTTGAGCACATATTTCAAGTAACGTTGATCCATGTCCAGATCAGAATGTGATGATTCACATTCATGTGGATTAATGAACAGCTGGAATGAAGCATAAATTCCTGTTACCAAAGTAATATTACTGCTGTAGCCATTTAAATATCTGTATGAAGTGGTTATGAGGTTTATTAAGAGTTAAGAAAATAATAAAAGCGTAGTAGGGTTAGTGATTGGCTAGAGGCTGGACAACCGAGGGGTCGGAGTTTGAGTCCCGGTAGGTTTAAGAATTTTCTCTTCTCCACATCCAAACCGGCTCTGGGACCCACTCAGTCTCCTATCCAATGAGTACCAGGGCTTCTTTACTCGGAGGTAAAGTGGCAGGGGCGTTAAGCTGACCACTCACCTCCAGCTAGTGCCCAGGTCAAGAAAACGTGGGTCTGTACATTCACTCCCCCATATGCAAAGGGACAAATTTACCTCTACTGTGTTCTGACATGTCATGGCATAGAGACAGGAGGTTTTTCCAAAATGTTCACAACTTTGTAACAGACTATACCAGGCATGTCCAATGCGTCAATTGTGATCGACCAGTCGATCGTGGGACGATTTTTGGTCAATCTCATAGGCCTATAAGGAAATTATACGTGAAACGCATGTAAATTCACTTGTAATATAACACGTATGATTATATTCAGATTTCGAAGGGAAAATATGCATTAGTCATTCCTATTTTTCTGTTCTTAACGAACAAGTTAAGCCTGTACTTTCAATGTATGTTGCTTTTACAACAAACAACATGTGTTATGTTATTTTTACCAATATTTTTGCTTAAAGCGAGGTACGACGATAGAAAGGCGTGGTAGATCACTGGCAGTTTTGACACTAAAAAGTCGATCACAACCTGTTTGAAGTTGGACATGCCTGGACTACACTGTCTGATATCCCCCCCCAAAAATCTTCACATATTTCTTATTTGATAATTTTTTAAGACCAGACAATCTGAAAATAAAGAGTACTGTCTTCTGCAGTGTAACGCTGTGTAACCCACTGAAAGTCAATCGATGTTTCAGAAGAATATATAGCCTCCATCTTCAGGGTCAAATTAGCTGAGGAAGCACCTTGACACCTGTGTTCATGCCAATATCTTGCTCGCTAATCTTTTCACCTGTGGCAGTTTTAATGCAAGAATGTTTAGCCAAATTAATCTGCTTGTGCTCTGCAAAGGGTAAGTTCAAATTTAGCTGATGAAATGGCTAGCTAAGGATTGGATGCCAAGATTACATTCCCCACAGCTGCAGAAAGAATTTTCCTTCACTGCCACATGTAACATTCTAACCATTCTACCATGGTGGTGTGCTGTATACCTAATTCATTATGTAGCTCCTAAAAGTGACACTTTCAAAGAACTAAGTGGATCACATGAACAGATTTAAGGGGCTCTGTGGTTCACGAGTTTATGCAGTCCAGTCCTTTTTAGTATAATTATACATTCAAAAAAATTTCCATCTCACATATAGGCCTATGATCTATCTTAGGGCAGTCCATGCTTAATGTGTGTCATAAGTAAGATAATATAAATAATAATCAGCCCTGACTAGTAAAATAGGTAATATGTTATATGGGTTAGTGTATTTGTATTATTTATGTTTAAATGTGCAACCTACAAATGGTTTGCCAATTTTATGGTATAAAACAATTCCTATTTTCCTCTACATTACATCATTTCCCAGTATGAGACATTTTTAGATTTTACAACCTACAAAGTGAAACCACTAAAATGAAGAACTTACAATGTCAATGTGAGGATCATCCAGTGTAAGAATGTCCGGCATATGGTTATTTCTCCTACATTCTCCATCAGCTGCCTGATCTTCCATCAGGGCCTGTGCCTCATACAACTGCTCAAAAACAGACCAAAATATGCTCAAAGATCATTCATGAATTGATATCAGAAATGATCAAAGAGTTGAGTAGATGATCTGCCTTTTAGTGTTCATTACCATGTTCACAGAACTCACCAGTGGCTTGTGAATTCAGCCCACACCCTCAACCCAAATTTCTGCAAAGTCCATTTTAACATCTAAGCCTAGATCTCCATCACAGAATGGCACATCAGTTTGCAGCTGCAGTTGCAGTTTGCAATATGATCTAGCCTCAAATGTCTGAATTCTTAATATCTTGTAATATCTAATATCTGGCATACAATTTATATAGTGGCTTCCTGAAATGTACCAGTGAAGTTTTAAAGCGATCTCTTTTATGTTTAACTTAGATAATATTGTAGTGTGTACAGCCGTTGCTATAGGATGACCATGAGATAAGTAAATATACAGTGGTCCTTTCTAGGCAACGGCTTGGTAAACATGTTCCTGTAGCAAAAGACACGAAAGTAACAATAGTACAGGAACAGAGGAACGGTGTTATCTGTGTTCCACACTGTGGCTATGCAATGGCGCTGTAAACTCTTTCTGTAGAAAGATATCCAGAAACAGCAATAGAAGAGCTGTTTTCTATGTGGTCCATACCAAGGGGTTATAAGTAAGGTGAGATTTAGAGCTTAGTCAGTAAATTATAAGAGATTTAAATTTTGTGGTGGTCAAGCTTATGATCGTTCAAGTGGAAGAAGCAGCATCTGGAGATGAATCTGCCTGTTATCAAGCGCTATACATTTACTTCATACTGCTACTAAAATCTGAAACACTGTTCTAGTTTTGTAACAGGAACCTGCCATATTTAGTAAAAATACAATCGCTTTGTAACTTGATATTCTGAGATATGAACTCACAAAGTGGATTTCTCTTAAGTTCAGAATTACTGAGTTTTCGGACCTTCTCCATCAGCTGGTATTCTAAAAAGTAGATAACACAACGTTTTGGAAACTGGATCTCTTTCTGTCCTCAGGTGAGGGGTAGACACCTACTCTTCTGGGTCCCTTAGAAAGAGCTAACCACAAACAGTGATTGGGTTTCGGTGTCTTCCTTCTCACCTAGGACGGAAAGGTAACCAGTGTCTGAAATATTTTGTTTTCTAGTTTCTTTTAGAATACTATACGATGGTCAAAGCCCGAAAACCTAATAATTCTGAATATTGTATGCCATTGTCAGAACCCTTTAAAATCTACTTAAGTTGAATTAAATGCCTACCTGTCCTTGAACATTATACAACTTAAGAGAATGCAATCCAATGTTATAATCCATTATGAGAACTGCACAACATAACACAAAAGCTGATAATAAGCATAAATTCTCAAGAATTCAAGGTTATAGAATCTGCTTTGGTATTTATTATTTTCCAGTTTGTTCATCCCCTGGCCTGTCTAAGAAGGAACATGTCTATTATAGAAGGAAAAGATTTAAATATAACCATTGACAAGATGTGTACAGTACTTCAAAAGAAGTCAGTATCTGGGTCCAAGAGAAACCTGTCTGAATTGGTACCTTGGATATTGTGCTCTATACAGGTTTTAAAATGGTACCTTCTCTGCGGCATCTCTTAATTCTCTTCCCTTCAATTTCTTTTTCACATCTGAAGCCTCTTGCATGGTTTTGGCTGCTCGCATCATCATTTTCTCTTCCTCAATCTGACAAAAGATTCCATTACAACACATATGAAGTATACACCAAGGTAAGAAAGAAGGAACATGTCTTTTATAGATGGAAAAGATTTAAATATAACCATTGACAAGATGTGTACAGTACTTCAAAAGAAGTGAGTATCTGGGTTAAAGAGAAACCTGTCTGAAATGGTACCTTGGATACTGTGTTCTATACAGGTTTTAAAATGGTACCTTCTCTGCAGCATCTCTTAATTCTCTTCTCTTCAATCTCTTCTTCACATCTGAAGCCTCTTGCATGGTTTCGGCTGCTCGCAGCATCAGTTTCTCTTCCTGAATCTGACAAAAGAAAGATTCCATTGCAACTCATATGATATATACATCAAGGTACGAATACAGTCACTGTCATATAGGGCACCAAGAATGAATGAGTGGTCTGATTATGAGGTTGCAATCAGGAATAACTGAAAACTATCAAAGGATTTGTGAGAAATTGTGGCTTTCAGCCGGTCATAATGGACACTCCAAAGATAACATGAATTACAAAGTGGTGATGAATTCAGGAAGATAAGCAATTCTTCCAGTCCATTACATATTTTCAACTTTACTTAATTTTCACTCATACTCAGAAAATATCTTGATGATAATACTGAAACCTTATGAATTATTAATTTTTGGCCTTCATAGCTTCAGGAATACAATGCCAATTATCTTGTTTAAGGAAGAGGAAAGATGCACAATTAATAAAGAAACAGCGATAATCCACATTTTGGTTGTGAACAGGAAAGAATGGTGATTTTGGAAATTTGAAGATGTATGCATAGTGCCCAGCTTGTTCAACTATCTCAGAGGCTTTAAGATGTAAGAAAGGTATGAAACATAAAAATGTATGATTAATTTTTCTCTACAACTTTTATTCAAAACTTTTTGTTCCCATAAATACAAAGTGACTCATGATTGAGGTGCACCACAGAAATATGTATGTCTTTGTGTGAAATGCCTGTTAAAATTGTTTAACCTAATTAAAGCCTGAAATGACTGGACCGTTATTGGTATAGAGTTTGGATTGAATGGTTGATGAATGGCGAATTGAACAAAATTAGGAAGAAACCAGTCATGACCCAATCAAAGTACTATCCTGATTCTGCACGAGTCGCAGATGATGATTACATAAAACTCAAGTCACAATAGCTGATATCCCAGCCTATACTCTAACCAAGCACCTTTCAAATATTAGTCCAGAGGCTTCTCTGTAGAATAAAACACGATGTCATAATCCACAAGACTACAGGAGAAGAAGCAAGAAAAGTTGATACAATGGCATAAGCAGGACTAAACCACAAAATTCTTATTAATGAAAGGATCATGTAAAACCCAAGTTATGTCTCTGAGCAAAATACTTTCCATTCAGTGATACGATGAAACACATTTCTATATGATGGACATCTAAGTAGTTTCTTCCTCTTTGGAAACATGACGATTTTGCAACAGCAAAAATTATGCTAATGCACATTTAAGAATCAACATTCATCAGCGTTGATGGCTACACTATTACCAGAAGAAGGGATGATGACAAATTTATCATCATTACGATTAGAGGTGTTCAGATTCTTTAGTTTTGTTGTCCTGTAAGAATACTGGCCTTTACAGCAGGTGTCCTTTCGTATGTATTACTTGTGACTTGCCTTCACCTCATCAATTTTAGTTATTTTAAGCCGTTCTGCACATCTTCCAGCCATCTCCATCTGAGATGTCCCACTTTCCTCCTGCCATCTGTCTTACTTATTCTAATCACGTGTCCTAACCCCACCATCCTCATTTTTTTTAATATCTGGTATTTTATACAACTCCCTCGGTTCTGTTTGGTCTACAGATCATTACCTGAACAAATGTTCACATTGTTAAGACCTGTGGACACCCCTATATTAAGTGGCTCTACTGTCAAGCTCGTTTCACAAGTTCTAGTGCCTGCTAAGTTGTTCATACTGATTATAGAAAATTAAAATTTGTGCCACTGGGATGTTTGCAATGACATATTGCTAATACCAAGTTTGGTGTACATCAGTTAGTTGCTTAAAAAGCAAAAAGCAGGACACATAGGATAGTCAGCTCATAAGCATAGTTTCCTTACATATGGAAAGCACATTAAAGAATAAATGGTGTGACCAAAAACAGACTGCCTCACCTTGTTCTGCTGTTGTAATTTATGCAGTTCAACTTTTAGCTCGGCATTCTCAATATTGCTTTCAACCAATTGCTCCTGTAGGAAGGCAATGTAGTTCTTAAGAACTTTGATCTCCCATCGAGCTCTCTCCTGCACCTCTTCTATTTTCTGGATCCCTTCTTCATCGTCTACCTGCTCTCAGAGACAACACAGCACATTATGTGGCGAAATGTAATACCCCTGTCAGCACAAATTTCAAGAATGCAAATTATAAAGATGCATTTCTTAAAGATTTTCTACCTTAAAGCCGGCCCCACTTTCATGAGGTTTGCTCTGTATAGCGAGACTGTAAAGGAAGAGTCATGGTAGTACATAACTATTATGTCAGTTGTAGAGGAAATGTTACCTCCCCAAAATGACCACAACAAAAAATTTAACCATTACATTTAATCTAAAAGAAAAACGACCACTGAAACATGAGCGAAGTTCATTTCATCTTTCGTACGTTCTATTCACATTTTAGGAGAATTCGGACGTTTCAGATGGGCGTGTCGCTTCCATTTTCATGGCTGAAAATAAGTCAAACAAGAAAACAATGCTTACTGCCTTCATCATCCTGGTCTCCTTTGTAACTTTTCTTCATCCCTTAAGAATAAGGCGGAATGTTCCTCTGAAACGTCGGTTGACTATCAACAGGCTGCACGAGTCTCAGTCTGAGGCTTATGTTACGACGGACGGTCAATCGGTCAGTCTTTCTTGGAGTAAAGCACCCATCCATGGCTTACGGCAAGATTTCTATTACTGTCAGACATTTGCGACCGCCTCTGTGGTCTAGTGGTCAGAGTTCCTGCCTACAGAACCAGAGGTCCCAGGTTCGATTTCCGGCGCTACCAAATTTTCTGAGAAGTAGTGGGTCTGGAACGGGGTCCACTCCGCCTCGTGAGGATAGTTGAGGAGCTATTGCAAAGAAATAGCGGCTCCGGTCTAGAAAATCGAGATCAATGACCGCGGAGATTCGTTGCCCTGACCATGTGTTACCCTCTATCCCCAAAAGTTGGCACTAACTTCGCCGACAAGTGGCAATAGCTCGGTCGATATAGTTCGCTTGCGGACTACAGGCCACAGAGTTTTTTTTTTGTCACACGATTGCGGGTTTGGTGATGTGGGTCTCTCTGACAAGATGACGGGTCTGTCGTTTACAATTGCCGCTGAACCTCGCCAGCACAGTCGTATGATCCGAGCCCTTGGGACTCGCGACCACATTTTACAGTCTCAAATTCGAGACTTCCATTTTTGTCGCCTCCTACGATTCGCAGGCCTATGGTAGAGATATTCAACCCGCCCCCACACGGCACTATATCCCAGAAGACAAATTTCATAATTACGGCTGTGAGAATTTTAAATCAGACATAATGGTTAATGTGTTTTCACTTGCCTTTCTTTTCCATGGTCGTATAAACCAGGAGAACAACCGACATATTGGCTTCTCATCTGTTCGAGACATTTCTATTGTTGTTTTTATTATTATTATTGTTGTTGTTGTAAACTTAGAGTCTGTTATATAATTCACTCCTTCTTCAACCAAGATAGTGAGCGAACAGAGTTATATCCATGGAAACTGTTTACCCATGAAGGAGTTGTATCCATGGAAACGAGAGAAACACAACGAAGATTTCACTGCATTTTCCGCTGTTGTCGCTGCAGTGAATTGTAAATACGACTGGAGGCTCGTCGCGGGGGGTAGCCAAACAACTGTTCTCTTTCAGCATATTAAAACAAGCACACCTGAGAACTAATCTCCTGGTTTCCTTTGATACGACACAGACCGCGTGGAATTCGAAACTTCCAACAATTCTTCTATTGTTACATGTGTATTCTTTGCTGCGGAAACGTATTTACCGAGCTGTTGCCTAGCAACGAAAGGAGGAGTACACATGCAGACATAAAGACAGCAAGGAGTCCTCACAAGCCTACTCTCTTTTTTATAAATAAGGAAGGTGTGCTAAAAACCTGAAGTAGAAAAAGCAACATATTAATATTAATATTGTCACGTGTCACAGTAACTGAGACGCGGGTTTGGATTGGTAGTTGGATTTATTAACTACCTGTGGGTCATACCTACAAATAATTATTACACTCTTGATGATTTACACAATTTACAATCACTCCACACTAATCTCTTCAGTCCATTTCCACTAGTCTTAATTATCCGCTGCCTGGCAACGGATTTATAACACGGGAACTATACGAGTTGTCACTAAATTACACACTCCCAAATCCAACTGTACTATAGCGCACACAAAGTTTTCATACGTCGTCGAAATTTCCGTGGCTGTATTCCACTGAGAACTCAGAACTCACTTTGTCAAAGTCAAAGTCATATTGAGATTGACGGTCACTCAGTTGGTCAGTCGTTGTGTCAAGCCCCATTTGGGGCTAATGACCAGATATTTATTTTTGCTTGGCTGTTACAGTCTTGTCATTGTGTGACGCCCTCTCTGACGAGAGGACGGGTCTGTCTTTTGTCAGAGTCATTGTCTGCAGTAGTAAGTAATTTTGTCATAATGTAAAAGACACTGACATTTTACATGTTAAAAGTGTTAACATTGTCCATGATATGTATATTGGCCGTCTTGTAGTGCACTCAATCTCACATGTCACTTCACTACATGTTTCGGCATCACTATGCCATCCTCAGGTGTTTTATTTACGTCAAGCTACTGCACTGCTCGCCATCATGTGTCGTTTATAAAATTATTTAAAATCTAACTATAATAAAATTTTTATATATCAAAATTTGTTAATATCCATCATGTTACACGTCTTAACTCAAACTCGCGTACTACGTCATTCTTCCACTATGGGAGTCGTTCTTCCTATATTTTGTGTATATTGTGTCTTGTGATGTGTCCTTTTTTGGCCACGAGCGTTGATTACAACGCTCGCAGCTCGACACCAAGATTAACTGACTGACTGACCGTCAGTCGCAATGTGACTTTGACTTTGACTTTGTAAGTTCCGAGCTAATTGGAACTAGCAGTGAATGAGAGAGTCCTAACTTCTAGGTAGAAGAGGTTCCATAGTCCGGAATCCGACACCAGTGTAGCCCGACTTACACGTCTTTGATTTTCTGTGTCTTCCCTTACATTCAGTTTTATTTTTAAGAGATTCCCAATTTACCTAACCTTTCCTCGAATATTTGCTGATATTTCAGTGCAGTACGCATGACTCTTTCGTTTATCTCGAAAGAAACAGAAAATATTATATCACAAGAAGGAAGTTAAGCTTTGTCCATCAGAAAACATATTTGCTGACATAAATTTCATAAGGATTTGTTGGAAAACATACTCCGTCATATGAACAGCTCTCCTGTGTGTTGCACCCATGGTGGTCCCTTTGTTTCATCGCTTGAATAACCAGCCGGACCATTGTAAAGCGAGGAGCTATAGGTCCCGTTATGCCTCTGTGTATCACGGATGGATTTGAAGGCAAGTGGTTAGAGAACCACGTAGTTCGGACTTCGTCAATACATGCATGAGAATCACCAGTCAGAACCCAGTAGGTAGGAGGTGAGGGAGGGGGAACGATATAAGAATTATCTGGGGAGTGGCATTAAGAAAAGAATACCAGAAATGGAAGTCGAGGTCCAGCCAGTCCGAATCACTCTACTGACCGAGCTCTTCCGACATAGACAATGAAAGGGAGTAATCGTAGGGGCAGGAGACAGAAGCCCATGTCGGCTGCACATTATGCCCTCTTGTGGTTGCGCTACAATTCTTTATCGTTTGCTGGGGTTGCGAGTATATTTAATTAAATAAATTACCTTAAATATCTGTGAATGACGTATGAGGAGAAATGTGTGTGAAGGTGGCCGGAACCTGTTTAAGTATGCCATTCTTTTGGAGTTGTTCTGAAGGACTAAAGAAAACCACAGAACTCCGGGACAGGATATGCAATTTCCTACTGAGTATAGAATATAAAAATACCTGATAGGAGAATTGGCCTTTACACTATGCCAAACCGCCTTATGGCAGTAAGAATCGCGGATACCAGAACTGAAACATTTGTTCCATTTGCATACTTCTACGTGTCTTGATCAAATTGATCAAGGAAATTTTTCTAAGCTTTGAACCTGAAACCTCATAAATACTATTGGCATGTTATATTAATTTTTTTAATTCGCACAGTGGGGGGTGGAGTCCAGTTGGGTCCGCTCGGCACGGCGGCCACTGAACGGCCTATTGTACCTGCCCCGGGTGATTATGATGATGGAGAATTTGGTGGAATGAAGATTGGGCAGGGGAAACTGAAGTACTCGGAGAAAACCTACCCCAGCACCACTTTGTCCACCACAAATCCCACTTGACCAGACCGGATTTGAACCCGGGTCGCCACGGTGGGAAGCCAGTAACTAACCGCTCGAGCTATGGCGCGGCCTCGTGTTATAATCATAGTATGCAGTACTGCATTATGTTTGTATATGGTACATGGATGCTAGTGGCCCTTGAAACAGAGTTACATCCTGACATCATCAGAGAAATAGGATTTAGTGTAAGTCTGTCTGAGAAGCTAGCTACCAGTGCACATCAGCAAAGCATAACCATTGATATATTATCCATGGGTCATTCCATGTGAAATCATCCAGAAAGGTCGCTCACCGTTTTTAAAAAAATTCAAATTTTGTACACTTATTTCTACATATTTTCACACCTAAAAAAATGTTAAAAAATTGTGATCCGCTCGGTTCTCCCGGTACAGCCGTTTTTATAATGCGAAAAAACGCGTTTTCGGCTCAAATGGAGGTTTGCGTTATCCTCTGTATCTCGATAACTATTGAAGCTAGAGACTACAATGAAAAACCAATTTGTTCCTCATGATATGGACAATAAATCATATTATTACAAGGTTTTACTCAACTCACTTCCTCTAGGTGTAATTAAGCTTGAAACTTACCTATCGATTTTGGGAAAAACGCTATTTTTGACCTTCAGAAACCAATGGGAGGGGGAAAGTATCAGATCTGTGCCCTTTGTTTTCTCCTATATGAAGAATATAATCACATAGTTTTGAACACCGTACCTATTTTCAAAAATTTTCCAGGAGCTTCCAAACTTTGCTCTGGGCCC
>NW_019729899.1:1887268-1890529 GCF_002891405.2 Cryptotermes secundus | reverse complement strand
TGAAACTTACCTATCGATTTTGGGAAAAACGCTTTTTTGACCTTCAGAAACCAATGGGAGGGGGAAAGTATCAGATCTGTGGTTTCTACCCTTTGTTTTCTCCTACATGAAGAACATAATCACATAGTTTTGAACACCGTACCTATTTTCAAAAATTTTCCAGGAGCTTCCAAACTTTGCTCTGGGCCCCAAATCGGCCATTTTTAACGTCTCATATCTCCGGTTCGTTCTGTCCTATATCTTCAAGTAATTAAACTTCAATCGAGAATTGTGTGGGAAATTGTTTTCTGACACACATATGTCTTGTTTATGTGTAGGTAAGAATGAAGAGGCATTACTTTATAATTGACTTGCAAAGTTCAGGTTATCCACCTCAGTGTGAAACTCTGAGAAGCAGAATCAGTATCAGGATTGAAGGTGGATAGGACTATTTATGTAATTTCTTTAACCATTTCATTTTCGTTACATTGTTATTCACTTCTGTTGTTATAGGTGTATTCCTTCTCTTGCTTTTGCCATATAATGCTACCTGTACTGGACTCGTGCACATGAACATAAGATTTTCAATAGTAATTGCATTTCTTTAACATATATTATTAATTTTTGCTATATAATCGTATTCAGTACTGAACTGGAAGATGAATAGATACCAGATTTTCAGTATTCGTTACATTTTTTTTGTAAGATACATTACTTTTGCCATATAAACCTTTCCATTACTGAACTGGAATTTGAATAGATACCAAATTTTCAGTATCCATTATATTTCTTTAAGATATGTTATTATTTCCGCCATATTATTCTGCCCAGTACTGAAATGGTGAAGATGAATATATCACATTTCCTTATATCATTAAATGCAGTCTTAATCTTGTTGAAAAGAATGTATTTCACATTCTCGAATTCCATCATTCTAATGAAAATAATAATAAATGGGAACATGAATATTGTTGCTTACAATACATGATTTATAATAATTAAATGTAACCAAAAATCTGTGTTCTGTATAGCTTTAGAGTGTAAGTTATGAGGGAATTATGGGGTTTGATATATGTATCTGTGATGGAAACAGAATTTTCTTTCAAGTTTCCCCACCTTCAGCTTTCCTAGATACAAGTATTCATGTATGTCACAGTTCGATATGTTCAGTGCCTTTGGTTAAAGAGGTGTTTCATGTGAAAGAAAGGTTATGACTTTCCAGGCATTGGTGAGAAGCTCTCTCCAGATAAATAATTTGCAACCTAATCTCTTGTACTCCAGAGCTGCAGAGGCTCTTATTTCATTATTTTTTGGGGGGAAAGGGTGGGGGACCAAGTTTAATAGCACTTCACTCAAATCCAACAAAAGGATATGGGTGAAGCGATATTGAACTTACTTATGGAGCTGAGCTCTTCTTGAGAACCCACCAAATGTGCAGCCTCTCAAAAATTTTCTAGCATTTTATGGAACCCAAAGTTTCATTACTGTGGTCACAAGAGCCCTCCACTGGTCCCTATCCTGAGCCTGATAAATCCAATCCATACCATACCATACCATCCTATCTCTCTAGGATACATTTTAATATTGTCCACCCACCTGCACCTTGCTCTTCCCAGTAGTCTCTTTGCCTCTGACTTTCCCACCAATATCCTATATGCATTCCTCGCCTCCCCCATTCGTGCTCCATTCCCTGCCAACCTCATCCTCCTTGACTAGTGATACTGAACACAGTTCAAATATAGAAATAGGTTAGGGGGGAAACCTCTGCAGTACAAGAGATCTGGTTGTAAAAGAATTTATTGCTATTCTAGCGAACAAAGCCTTGGGGTGGGGGGGCACTCAAAATAGTTGCTATGTTAGCATACCTTCTTACCGATTGTGCTCTCGGCCCTGTCGGTCATTTTAAATTTAGTTAATGTATGATATGTAGAGATGGCAGCAGCACTGCACGGTGGTGTCATGGCTGACATGCTGCCCACCAATAACATGGGAGTTTCACGGGGCTGCCCAGTACCTCCTGCCCTCTCCTATAAAATGAATTCTTCAGAGGAGCGGTTTGCACAGACCAATAAGTTGTAGTTGCTTCTGTTAGCTAGGTTTGTAGCAAAAATTTCAACCTCCTTTTCTATCCTAGTTCCACTCATGTGCGTGTTTTATCACATTTTTTGTTTCATACTTTCCTGTTAACTCGCGCTGAATTAGATTGGCCTCAAATGTTTAATTAACTGCGTGATGTGACTGCGAAGTGCTTGTTTGTGCCTTGCACATCGCTCAAACCTTTGAGTATGTGTAAGATTTTTGTTCGCTTGGCACTATGGGCCCATTAGAGCTAGGTTTACTAACATGGATTATTCCATTCATGTGTGTACCATTATTAAACAAAATTCTGCAGACGTCAAAGATAAAGGTTTACTTAAACAGCCGGCCTTTTAAATTGTGGTAAGCCTGAGCTGGCGGGACCATATTTTAATGACCGCTCCTGTTAGGGCGCTACAATTCCAAGTATTGTGTTTAAAAATGCTGTGTCTAACACAATTGTTATGTTAAATGGATGGAATTAACTTTGTATCAGTAAAGAAAATAGTGTCGCATATTACAATGAAAGATTTGAAAAATTTTATACAAGAAGTTACACTCTATTTTTCCAATTTTTTCTTTTAATTTTGATGCGTCCTGAAAAGTTCTTCACAGAGTTATTCTGCATTATAAATTCGTTTCTGTTTGTAACACTTGACAAATTTTAGCTGTCCCTGGTGCCATAAAACAGATGGAAGCAATAAAATCATTTGGTTTTCTGCTGGAAAACCTTACATCTTTGTCACACTCTTCTGATTTTCGAATCTTTTGACTAAATGACTGAAGAGTGAAAGCATGGCTATTCAAGATATGGCTAGAGGGGTCCCTTCTTCCGTTATAGCTGAAAGAGATTAATGCCCTTTCTATGGGCGTGAGCACACAGCTGCATCGTGGCTGAGATACAGAGAGGGATCTGTTTTCTGTGCGTTCGTAGTGAAATCGAATACTGTAGTTTCATTTCAGCCTATATATACATCAAGCAGATAACAAAAAAGGTATGTACATAGAATTTTACTATATATTTTTAACATATTAATCTGCAGAATCTGCAATAAAAGTACAGGCTCGTGGATGAGTTTGGGCATAACTCATACGTATACTCTTTTTGTTGTTCACTTAGGTATCATTTTAATTCCTCGATTAGGGTTTCACTAAAGTCGGTTTGGTAATCACTACATTTAAAAATAAATATTTAGGACTGCGCAT
>NW_019729899.1:1872958-1885850 GCF_002891405.2 Cryptotermes secundus | reverse complement strand
GCCCACCATGGTTATGGCAAATATTCGCCTTCGTCTTCCACATATCCTACCGCTTCGTTTCTACAAAATTCCTCTTTACATCTTGCCTCGTTTCAAAATCATTTTACGACTGACGGTTTGCCAGTCACTTTCTCTTAATTTAGAGTCCATTCAGACGCTCATGACCAGATCTTACTCTTGAAGTAAGCTTCACTCTTTGACCTTTAACAAGGATACTGAACAAGAATAACCTGAGAGGCTTGGACTTTTATTATCATTATTGTATACTGTTCTATTTGAAACTCGAATAATTCTTCGCTGTCACATTGTCGCTTTGTCTCTGTGCGTTTGTTTCTGTATCTTTATTCATGCTCACTTTGTAATTAATGAAGACTAACGTATTTTGTATTCTGTTCTTTAAATTTTTTTGTGTATTTCTGTTTGTTCTTGTAACTTTGTAATTAGCCTCTGTGCAGTTAAGTTTACACGTAAATAAACACGAACTGAATCGAATTGAATAATAATAATAATAATAATTATTATTATTTCGTCTTTTTGATCCTTCTAAGGAGATGTTCTTCATTCCGCCGTTTATATTGGTAACACTGAATTACAAGTTCCTAAACTCTGTTATAAATTTTGCACGCGTGGCTAGAAAGGGGCTGTAATATCCTCTGTGCTCCTAGCACTCATAAACAATCATAAACCATTAGTGCGTTACTGGAACGTGCATGTAGCGCTCGGATGTCGTGGGAAGCATTTCTGGAGCTAAGTAGGACGGAGTAGGTGAACCATGCTTTGCTGACACAGCTCCCTGTCATCCTAATGTAGGCGGTGGAATCACTGCTTTTTATTTACTCTTGCAATTCCAGGAAAGTTAATTTATGTCAGTAGCAGTGTTTGTCCATAATATGATTGCACATAGACTTTAAGTTTTAGTAACTTCTAGATATATTCTAGAAAGTGAAAACAAAAACTGTATTCCAAAATAAGACAGATATTTGATGTACAAATTCTGAAGGGTTCTGGCGTTGGTGTATAAGACCCAGTAATCCTGAACTTGATATGTACTCAACACCAATTATTGCAAACCATTACCTCCCTGCTCCCCCTTCTAAGATATAAACCTTCCATACCCTTTCCATCGTTGACGAAGTTCCTTTGTTGTGTTAACTATTCTTATTCCATTAAGTATAAGCATTTTATTAAGAGCTTGTTTAAGCTTGCGGAATGCTCGATTTCGCATTGAATGTATTACATGTGAGTAGCAGAACACAGGAAAATGAAGACGAAAACCAAACTTAGGCTGGAGAAATATGGTTACGATCATTGAATGCAAAGTGTGAACGTAGTAATAACTAAATATTGTGACGTGCCGCCAAGAAGGCCGGACGATAAGACGTCCATCACTGGTCAACGGCTAGAAATTCCTAAGCAGCAATGCCTAGAAAATCGTTGCCCCGAAGACGAAAGTCTTATCAGTGGGGTTTCCAAATTACAAAGAGACCAGAAACATCTAAGCAACGAATTGGTTGGGACAGTAAACATGTATTCCCTCGGCAACAAGAAAATCGTTTGCATAGCAGCGGGCGAAACTAAACCCTTAGACAAGGTGTTCCGTATTCACCCCGAGAACAAGATATATGAGTTCGTATCCGGCAGGACAGACCAGTCCTCTCGTCAGAGAGGGCGTCCATAAAAAACAAGACCGTAACTGTCAAACAGTAATAAAGATCTGGTCGCAAGCCCCAGATGGGTGCTTTATTCCAAGACAGACTGGCCGACTGACCGGTCGGTCGTAATATAAGACTCAGACTCAGAGATCAGTTAGCTTAGAAACATGTTCACATTTATATTTAAAACTGAAAACATAAGCACTGTCTTTGTTTCTTCCTTAGTAATTATTGAAATTTCTGTTTGATCTTAAAAAACTCACAAGAAGAATAGCTTTCTGGGTCAAGAGCATAAACTGAATTACACTGCTTAACTTTATTCATAAAATATGTGATTTTATTTTTGAAGCACCGTGTACATCTGATAAGGTTACTGGAATCTGAGTTGTAAGTCGAAAGTGAATCCGCATAGACTTGAGGGAAATTTGATTGCCGTCTCGGTCTTCCTTCTCAACCTTATGAGACAGTAACCAGTTCCCCACGAAGCGACCAGTGTTGGTGGAACCTCACAAGAACGTCGTGCTTCTGTAGTCCGACTT
This sequence comes from Cryptotermes secundus, assembly GCF_002891405.2. Lineage (NCBI taxonomy): Eukaryota > Metazoa > Arthropoda > Insecta > Blattodea > Kalotermitidae > Cryptotermes > Cryptotermes secundus. The sequence continues at coordinate 1,883,659 of NW_019729899.1, read as the reverse complement.
GCCTGTTGTAATACTATAGTTGTAGTGTTGGCCAAATTTATCATGTGATATATGTTGTTCATAAGTTGGTACCACACCCACTGCTACTTCTTTTGTTAATGTACCTTTGGTATCTTGTAATGTTTGTGAATGAAGTTAGTCTCCAGTAAACGTTAGATTTGGACGAAGGCGTTTCATTTCTTATCCGTTTTTACCTCGATGATCCAATGTGATTTCACAAAGGGAACAACATTGCCATCAACAATGCGAATATAACAACTTGTGAGTTCTGAAATTGAAGTGACACTGTTTCCTTGTTACGGGAGATGTGGAATGTACACAGATGTTGTGAACATATTTTTTGTGTTTCGCGTAAGATTGCGAAGTAGTGAGTTTACTTTCCGGAATGCGTATTTGTTATGATCCGTTTACCGTTGCAGCTAGAAGTGAAGATGTATTTACGATCAAAACAACTCAGATACTGGTAAATATTTTGTGTGTGTCAATTTGGAAACGTGCTGACGGATTGTGAAATTGTTGGGGATTCGATGGTGTAATCATTGTGCGTTCTTTTCCCTGAAATCATGAAGTGAACAGATGTAGTCTGCAGTGGAATTCGGGTCTGCCTGGCTTTGAGAGTTGCACTAGAAACTGTAAGGAAAAGTTATTTTGTTCCATAGCGACCCGATTTAACACTTACTACATATGGAGATTGAATTTTCTCGACATTCTTAAAGATTTCAAGAATGATATTTGTTTTATACGGCCTAATTTAATACTAAAAATCTACATTTTCCCACTGGATACATTTCTGGATTTCGTGTGATTTTAAGAATAAACAGCGGTTACTTTTTAGGTACCGTTGTCCTACTGCTCTACGTAATGGAGATGCAGCATGGTTTAGGTGAGTAATAATTGAAGTTTGATATTATTTATATGAATTTCAGGCTTCAAATTGCCAACAATTTATCAAACAAATTTTATAAGATTCCTTTTAAAGTAGCCCTCATTAATATCTCTAGTTCCTATTTAGAATGCACTTAGACATAGTGAATACCTACTGAGACGCGAGTCAGATATTCTTCTGTCTTTAGCGTCACATCTGTAATGCGGTCCATTTTGATAATAACAGATCACAGTGGCCGCGCGGTCTAAGGCATGAACTCTCATTGGCCCCTCAAACACCGAGATCGTGGGTTTGAATCCCACTTGAGGCATGGATGTCTACCTGTGTTTATTCTCTGTTTGTGCTATCCCATATGCGGGTAATGGCCTTGCGACTGGCTGATCCCCCGTCCAAGGAGTCCTACCGACTCTGTAAAGCTCAAGAAACTGAAAAGCGGCCAAGGTCCAAGAAAGGGCCGTAGAGCCCTTGATAGATAGATATAAGAGATTTGCGTCGCTATTAAAGGACTAGCAAGGTCAGTGAGGAAACCGGTCTACACAACTGCAAGGAAAATAAGTGTTCTACAATAGATCGCCTCTGTGGTCTAGTGGTCAGAGTTCCTGGCTACAAATCCAGAGGTCCCGGGTTCGATTCCCGGAGCTACCAGATTTTCTGAGAATTAGTGGGTCTGAAAGGTGGTCCACTCAACCTCTTGAGGATAACTGAGGAGCTATTCCAAGGAAATACTGACCGCGGTCTAGAAAACCGAAAATTAACGTCCGTGTGGATTCGTTGTGCTGACCATGCAAAACCCTCTATCCGCTAAAGTTGGCACTAACTTCGCCAACAAAGAGGAGGTCGCTCGATTGGTCGGTATAGTTCGCTTGCGGACTAAAACCACGGAGTTTTTTTGTTTAAGTGTTCTACATTGCAATAATAGGGCGCACGCATTTCATGTCTTGGTAATATGTAGTGTGTGAAAAACTTTGTGTACGAATTTAAATGCACAGAAGAGGCAGACGTTATAAGTGTTCCCGGAAATTCTGGTTTGGTTTCAATTTATGCATCTTGGCCTACTTCCATTTGACTAACGACGGCTAACGTTACTAACGCTACTCCCGGAAAGGAACAGAAATTGCACCCATGGCGTAATTACTTTCTTCTTTTAAAATGGTACGTTAGAAGTATAAGAATTGATACTTGAAAAATAGAATATATTTAAAATACACATTATGATACAATAACTTTTTTTTTTCATTCATACCGAGACTCGTTTCTGAGTACAATTCTTGTACTTACTTACTTACTTACTTACTTACTTACTTACTCATGGAGCTGAGCCCTTCTGGAGGAGCCGCGAATTCTGCAGCTACTGAAGAATTTCCCAGCATTTTATGGAACCTGAAGGTTCATTACTGTGTTCAAAAGAACCCTTCACTGGTTCTGTCCTGGGCCAGATCAATCCCATCCATACCATCCCTTCCTGTCCCTCAAAGATCCATCTTAATATTGTCCACCCACCTACGTCTTGGTCTTCCCAGTGGTTTCTTTCCTTCTTACTTTCCCACCAATATACGAGTATACGTGTAAGTCTCGCAGAAACACACACTCCAAGTATTACACACGAATTAAGCCTTCTAATCATATTTTAAATCTTCACAGGTCGACTAACTTTCTGTGGCTGTCTCCTACCGAGAACTCAGAACTCTGTTACTCACTGCCTTGGTTCAAGTTCAAGTTCAAGTCACATTGCGACTGACGGTCAGTCAGTCAGTAAGTCTTGGTGTCGAGCCCTATCTGGGGCTCATGACCAGATATTTATATTACTGTTTCACACTTACGGTCTTGCTTTTGTGGGGCGTCCTCTCTGACGAGTGGACGGGTCTGTCTTTTGTACATGCTGCTAGCCTTTGGCAGCGCAGTCTTTCTCAGGTCCAAGTCCCTTGAGACTAGTGACCTTATTTTGCTGTCTCAGATGTGCAACTTTGCCTTGCCTTGCCTTGGTTATTCTTGGGAATCTCATTATATAGTCGCGGCACAGGGAACGCGGAAAGCAGTTTGTCTATTGTTGAGGTTTGTTTACCGAGCCGTTTCATAGCAACGGTCGCGGAACGGATTCCATAGAAAACCAGTCACGTGATAGCTATCTTGCCAGTCTATTGGCTCGCTGACTGGTGTCTGGCAACGAACTATAATTATTCGTCCTATTGTTACGTGCACGTATCGCGGGGTGTCTATAGAGCCGTTGCCTGGCAATGCGTTGACATGTCACGGTACATTGGTTACTGTCAATTTTACGCCAATTTTGCTGGCTGACTGACTCCCTGATAAACTACTGCTGGTCCTCACCAGTGTATTGATCCTTGGTTCAGAGCCCCACGGGACTCATGACCGTATTTTGCTGTCTGACGGTTCTGGGAGCCGTCTCTTGGTCACCAACATTCTAGTCGGGTCGAATCCAGTCCAGTCCAGTAAATTGCTACTGGCCCTCGCCAGGACAGTCATTCTTGGTTTTGTGTCTCTCATAACACACGACCATATTTTTGTTCTTTCCAGGCTTTTACGTGTTTTGATCTTGGGTTTCCTTTTTGACGAGAGGATGAGTCTGACTACTACTGCTCACTCCCTCTCTATTGGGGAGTGACTTTGATGGCTCTCACTCACTTTCACTCAATCACTGCTTTCACTCAAAAGTGAGTATTTGACAGACTACGGACCGTATAGAAAACACCACGCACAATAGTTCTTCTATTGTTGCGTGTGTATTCGTTGCCACGGAGAAATGTTAACCTAGCCGTTGCCTAGCAACGTTAAGGGCGACACACAGACACACATACAAGGTGATCTAATAAGACTGGTTTCATTTTTTAAACAAGGAAAGTAGGCTAATACGTGTACAGTGTGACTCAAAAATCCTACATCGGCTTCTAGACCGTCTTTGGCTCAGGTCCTTTGTGGACTTGAGACGGTGAAGACAGAAAGAGGGGGGGGGGCAGAGTGAAGGGTCACTTTAGCAAATCGCTTGGGTTAGACTCTGTGCTCATAAAATACAGTGGTTACAATGGGGTATGACAATTCACGAATTTTTATCTTCGCTCTTCATGTCCCTTCCAAAGAGAAACTCTCCAAGCACTGGTCTGGTTCTTTGTCCGCGACTTTTATACAGCTACATTTTACAGTTCATAATGGAGCAACGGTTAATGTCGAAATAAAATCAACCGCACACTTAACGATGGTCGTCATGAATCGTACTGTAGATCTTGAATGTTAGCTCAGTAAAGGAAAAGAGGGGACAAATATGGTGGTCTTCCATGTCGCGAGCACAAAGGATACAAATATCCAGTAAATGTAAAAAAGTAAAGTAAAGCTATCCCTGTAACAGGCCTTGAAGACCCATAGGTTTGTGAGACGTTGAGGGCCCCACATTATCTAGACAATCGGCTCAAAGATGGCGGTAAGGTTATCAGCCTTACGCGCCGGCCGCGCTTTACTCCCCAAGAAAATTATTTAATAAATTCATGGTACTCATTTCTGTTAGAGGCTGAGTGACCCCAGGGCCATAGTGCGGCTGGAAGGATTAGGTCAATTGAAAAATCCAGTGACCTCATCGGGACTTGAATCCACCACCTTCCGGCTTGTAGCATAGCGCCTCAAACTACTTAAAATGACATAAGGAGATTAATGTGTCGAAGCATCATTCCAGTTTGTGGAATGTGTAAAACCGAATATCATTGTAATGAAAGTTTTTCTGTATATTCCACTTAAAAATTATGTAGTTCCTGCCATAAAACAGCAATTTTTTTTTTCAAAAAGATTAGATCTTGTTGCTAATGTTCATCTTTGTTTTATTTAACAATGTATATATCAACTGGAGATCAATAACAAAGCGCTTTCTATAGATGTGTAGCAAGGAACTCATCCAGTCTCCAGTCTCAATACTAGAAATGTGCGTAGACATGTTTAAGCCCCGTCTGTTTTTTTTTTCAATAATGCATTTTGTCCTAAGAAGCCATATTTGTCGTTCTAAAAATGGTCAAAGTAGAAACTAATTCTCGGACTTGCGTTGGAATAATTCCCATTGTAGCTGTGTTGGCCATTCCAGGGGACTTCTCAGTCCATCTAAAGACATTTCCAAGCCTGTAGGGAATACTACAATTACAAAGCTGTTAGTTGTTCACTTTAATGTAATATGTATTACTACTCTNAAAAATTAAAATACATAAACCATACGGTTCGTGTCAATAGCCCCTGTCGTCTCTCTTCAAGGTGGCCGATGTTGTGCCTCCTGTGTAACTTGATTGGGGAGATTCTTAATATTGTCCCTTATGATTTCTTGGCCCGCTGTGCTGTTACTGTGACGGACCAAAAATGAAACAAATCAAAATCTTGTTTTGTTTGACATTCTTCAGCACGTCCTACCTTATGTCGTAAATTTACAGTAAAAATATATGACTCATAAAATTCCTAAAAATGGAACAAAAGCATGAAGTAGGTAAGATAAACCGTTATTCATTTTAAATTCCGTGACTCTATTTGTAGACCAGTTTTCGCACTAGTGGTTACTTACCAAGGCTGTTGTTTAGTAGTTTCATGAACATACGAACAGTTAGACTTATAGACAAAAGCTTTCTGATCTTATCAAAACAAAAGAATTTGAAACGCCACGTACCTGATAAACAGCCCAAAACTTATTCAAGACACTGCCTGTTTATTTAGGGCCTCATGAAAATGGTATCCCCGATTATATAAAGTGTTTCGAAAATGTGGTTCTATGATAATAATTTAATTATAACCCTTAATTTGAAGTGCGGCCAAATTTGTGAACTGAAAATTCTCCTAATAATAAGTCACGAACGGTTGGCTAAATAGGCCTTTTGTTGTACGTTCCTCATATTGGTAACAGCTGTTGGGAGAAATTTGAAACATTTTACATTCGAATTTTCTGTTATCTTTGAGGATTTTATATCTTGTAATGCAGCTACCAAATTTAATATATATTACAAACTTAAATATAAATTAAATTCGATAGCTGCATTACAAGATGTAAAATCCTCAAAGATAACAGAAAATTCGAATGTAAAATATTACCAATATGACGTACGTACAACAAAAGCACTCACAGCAACATGTGAAAATGGCTTCTGTTGTAGACTCTGTGTAGATTATGCAGCTGTTTAAAATTTAGATTTTTGTCGTGAACGAAAAACGTAACACCAGTGAAACACATGTATTTCCTTTTCTATATTACTACCATAATTTACGAAACTTCCTTAGCATGCAGGCTAAATGTATATTTGTTTCGACTCTGTGGGAGTTACTACAATTTGTACGCTGTCAAAATTAACTTATATCTTCTATTTGGAAAGTGTGGGAGTGGGAAGCTTTGCAAAGTTCATGCAGGTGACGCAAGAGGCTTTGAAACTTGTTTGACGTTGCATTTAAATTGCGTTAAATCAGAATTTGCTTTCTCCAAGAATGTGCGAATAGGCATCCCTCTTTGCTTCTCCACAGATCCCAATATTGGGAACGCGTGTACTAATACAGGCAATATATTTATGCTTCCAGCAACCACGGAATATCTACAGGTGTTATCTGACCCAAACTTCTTGTGTTTTCAAGTACTGAGGGTGGAGGTACAGCGAGGGGAAGAGAGACAGGCACAATGATCGCTTTCATTTGTGCATTTCTGTGTATCTCTGTCCTTTTTTCTTGTCGAGGACTTTCCGAAATTGTTCAGATGCCTTCTCATAGAGATATATTGCGAAATTTGTGAATGATTTATATGGATGGAGTTGCAAAATGCTGCATTAAAGGACTATGGAACTGCAGCCCACATCATACAAATGGGTTAAACTTGTTATCTTGTTTTCCACTTGAACTATGGGAACTTAGGCAGTGATGTTATGTATCCCTGGTCGGCTGTTGTCTGGAAAAGCTGGTATTTTCTGATGAGTGTTTCTGTTTTTGCCTTCATTTGTTTATTGTGAGTACAAAGAGACATTGTGAAAGCTTGATACAATTCAGGTCCTAACAGTATGTCTTCATCTGGCGAAAGAAGCGAAATAACGAAAAGTTATACATTTCCAAATATTATTTTCTACGTGTGTAAAATGTGATCTTTCTTTCGAAAGGAAGGACGTAGATTGAGGGTGTCTGCGAACAGTGACTGAGGAGTATGTTTGGAATTAGTAGAGGGAAAATAACATAATTTTATTGGGAGAACCTGGAAGAAGGGGACCTCTTGTCATGCCCAGGTGCAGATTTAAGGGTTATATTAAAAAGGACCTTCAAGAAAAGGGGGGTTGAGGGTGTTATCTTATTCAGTCTGGCTCCGGACAGGAACTAGTGGTAGGCTTTGTGAACATGGCAATGAACGCCATGTTCCATGAAAAGTGGAACATTTCTTGTAGATCTTAGTGAGTGTCTGCAGTTCGAGAAAGATTCTGTTTAGGTGTGTTAATTCTGTCGAAAGCAAACTATGAAGCGAGACTACAAGAATATAATACTGCTTCACTTATACTGTCGACACGGGGATTTTATAAATTATTGTTCCGTGAAGATAACCTGCTATGTGCGCGCTGTGCAACATCTTGTTTAACGTAATACAAAGCTTCAAAAATAGCATTTTTCACTACCAAAGCAAACGGCTGCCACAAACGGCAGTAACACTAGGTATCCTCAGTGACGGGCAAATTTTGCTAGGTTTGGAGTGTATGCCTTTAACATTCCTGTGACGAGTTTCACGTTTCTCTTGAAGAGATATGATACCATGTAGTCACGTGAAAGTTTACTGACGCTTCTTTAAAACGTACTGCCTCACTCTATCTTCATAGTCGAAGAGTAGGCCGAGGAGGCAAAGACGCAAGCAGCGAGCTGGGGTTCGATTCCCGGCAGGTGCAACTATCCTCTCTTTTTTTCCTTCTTCCCTTCTGTCCAGTGGGAATTGAGCCTATGTTCCCCGGGTTAGAACTGCTGGGGAGTGAAAACGAATCTTCACCTCCAATAATTTTTTATTGCTAGTGGGGTGGGACTAAGTCTCTTTTACTGCGGCCACTTCTGGCCTATTGTACCAGCCCCAGATGATAGGTGAGGGTGATTGTGGAGCAATTGGTGTAGTGAAGATTGGCAGGGGAAACCGAAGTACTCGGAGAAAACCTGCCCCAGCGCCACTTTGTCCACCACAAATCCAACTTGACCAGAACCGGGATCGAACCCGGGCCGCCACGGTGGGAAGCCAGCGACTAACTGCTTGAGCTATGGCGCGGCCCTTCACCTCCAATGAGTGCCGAGATGAATAATTAATGAAGATATATATCAACTTCCCCATTCGTCTACTTGACGTGTGTTTAAGTACTGGTAGAGCATCTCTTGCCAGATGCAGCACGAATGACCTGTGAGGTACAATGAAGAGTGCATCATCTGCTGCCAGAACTTTGAAGTTCATCTGTGCCCTATTTTAGGACAATGTCAGTATCTGGGCTGTATAGCGTCCAATCGGCTGATCACGGACGAATGACAATTGGAAAATGTTTGAAAGAAAGCGGTTGCGCCCTAATTCAGGTCCTATCCCAATTTTTCATTAAGCGACAGGGAGAACCACACGAATCGTTAGTCAGGATTGGTCTGACTAGGCCGAGATCTGAACACGGCACCTCGCGAACACGAATTTAGAGCGTTACCGCTACATCAGCCCGTTCGGTCCAGCATTTCGAAGAGTAACTTCATGAACTGTGTCATGATCTGCAAAATCCACATGCGATTCAGTGTTATCTGTAACGTTCTGTTCAAATACTGGGAAAAACTCCCTTGTGAAGGCGAGTTAGAATACCTCGACCGTTGCCCTGCGAGTCGTAGAAGGCGACGGTAAGGGAACTTGGCTCTCGGGGATGTAACTGGAGTACATAAATACAGAGATGTGGTTACCTAGGTATCCGTCAACAACAAATACAGAGACCTGCTCTGTAAATAGAAATTATCGTTGCTAATTCCAAGCAAGCGGAAACTGGGTGTCCTAATTCTAGACGACCTGGCAAATGAAATAAGGACTTCAGAGCAGCCAAATGGAGTACCTTAAGCTGGAAAACCATAACTAGGAGTAGATAAATCTTGCGGAATCCTCTAAGGAGGACTATGGGCCAAAGTGGACTGTTTTGCCGATGATGCTAATGCTGGGAGAAGACATCTGCAACTACATAAGGGCCCTATTTTGAATTACTGTTCAAGAAATTTGTCTCTAAAATATGTATACTTATGACATAATCCACCAGCTTCATTACCTCTAATTACGGAAAGAAAACCAAAAGAGCATAACGTAGCTCCAGCTTCGGGGCCAGAGTGGCTGGTGTCGCTGACCGCTGACAGTTGCTGCAGTGGGATGCAACAGCCGCCGTAACGGAGTCAGGCAAATGCTGAGACAGAGCAGTGGTTGCTTCCAACATGGCTGTCGCGCGGCTTCTGCTGCAGTAGATGGACCATGCCGTTACACTTCTCGCGCTACACGCAGCGAATGGGAAATATTGTTTTCGAACAGACCATAGCTCCTTATTTGTTTTCGGCAGAACTGCCTGGAGGAGAAACCGTCTGTTGAAAGTTTTTTTTTTTTGCGTTTGCTTGGATTGAATGCTTCTGAGGTTGTGTGACGACGCTATTTCATCTGCATAAACAATGTAACTTCGAATTTTAGGTTTATTATATACCACAAAGTAATGAATTTATGAGCATGGGAGAGGAAATGACCATTCCCTGCGCTAACTTCTTTTTTTATTACTACTAGTGGGGTGGGACTAAGTCCCTTGTACTGCGGCCACTTCTGGCCTATTGTACCAGCCCCAGATGATAGGTGAGGGTGATTGTGGAGCAATTGGTGGAGTGCAGATTGGCAGGGGAAACCTAAGTACTCGTAGAAAACCTGCCCCAGCGTAACTTTGTCCACCACAAATCCCGCTTGACCAGACCCGGGATCGAACCCGGGCCGCCGCATTGGGAAGCCAGCGACTAACCGCTTGAGCTATGGCGCGGCCTGCGCTGCCTTAGTCTCTTGCCCTCTGAGGAATATCGCGAAAAGCCTCCGGCATGAGAGCTGAACATTACAGCATCCTACTCGGTAACCAATATGCAGAAAATATAAGGCAAGGAACTGGCCCAAGCTGATATTCGGAAATGACATTCATCTTGGAAGCATAAAGGAACTCTCCCAAATTGTCTTCATATTGATTTTGTACTTACTTCCACTTTCATCACGTGAACTAACATTTCCGGATTTGGAATAAATGAATGACCAAGAGACGAATAGTAAATTATTTTCATGAAGATACATGTTCTGCCGAGCCTGCAGTCTTTATTGTCCTCGCGCTATAATTTTAACCAATAAAAAGCCGTCGTTAGTTGCTTGACTGGTTGAACAGAGCAAGAATGAAGAAAAATAAAAGATTTTAAAAGTCCAATTTCAACTAGAAAGACGAAAGACTCAGACGAGGTTGGTGATAAATTGCCTCAGAGGCAAATGGAGAAGGCTAAAGTTCATTTACTTTCCTGCGTGAGGAAAAGCATTACGTATAACAAGTCTCAGGGAATTAAGCACGTGGTAAGTTACTGCTCTACTTTTCCAAGCAGGAGCACCGAGAGCACCATCTGAAGGGGACAATGAAGAAATGAACTAAAGTGATGCAAACTATGGACATAGTTCAATACCTTGTCTTGTCTCTGTATTCATTCATCAGTAGCCTAGTTAGTATTTCAAGATTTTTTTTTTCCTTGGCACTACAGCCCCAGTGGGCCTAGGCCTACCTCCATGAACTTCTTCGTTCACTTCGGTTTTTCGAGATCTTATCGGTAGG
>NW_019729899.1:1843284-1872897 GCF_002891405.2 Cryptotermes secundus | reverse complement strand
ACACACAAACTAAACATCCATGCCCTGAGTGGGATTTGAACCACGATCCCGGTTTCCAAGCGAGCGAAGACAGTACATACCTTATACCGCTCGGCTACGGTGACTGGCTCAAAATTTTGTTACTTAACATTATTTTTATAATTAAATATTCTTTCAGAAATAAATATAAAATTGACAACTGTACTAAACAATTTCCAACAATTATTTATTTACTACATTTACTGTCCGTAACATTCCAAATTCGGAGAAGTTCGTGGAGGTAGGCCTAGGCCCACTGGAGCTGTAGTGCCGAGGGGGAAAACATTCTAAATTAGATTATTAGGCTACTTGTTTTTGTTCTTCGGCAAGCTACACAACTTTAATGAAATTATTTAAATTTTAAATACACAAGTAAGGATAGAATCTTCTTTAGAGCCATGAAAACAGAAAAATGTATTTAAAGAACAAATCAAGTTGAGAAATTATTAAACGGTGTTAGAGCAAAAGGGGGAAATGGAATAATTGTTTATTTTTCGTTACGGCGAGATGGAGTGGCAAGTGAAGCAGTAGTCTTCCGCTGCTGGAAATAGTACTGATCATCACGAAACTTAATTCCTGCTAAAAGTGGTAAAAAGTGTTCAAATGTTCCTTGGAGTATTGAAGAGGGAACTTTTGCCCAGTTGTAACGTTCTAGACAAGCATCAGGGATTACAGGGCAGAATATCGGCTGGATTACTGGATATAATGAGCAGCGATTTGATTGGTCCGCCTGACCTTCCTAGTTAATTGCCGGAAAAATATGTATAGCGACAGAAAACTACAGCAAAGCAATAATATTCACCACGAGAATCTGCATATATACTACATAATACCAAATTCGAACATTCCAGTCCGTGTGTAAACAATTCGAGTGGGTTACCCCGAACAACGTGTTCAGCCTTCACACGTTAACAGGAAGGCCAAAAGCCACGACCTCACTCCGCAGCACAGTATCACTACCTCAGTGCGACAACAAACAATAAACATACGATATGTAGCAGGTACAAGTGTTAGATGGAATTTGTAATTTTTGGATGTAAATAATTTAATCCGTTTTGTCATTTTAATTATAATTTTAATTGTAATTTTAATTTTAACTTTAAATTTTATCTATTTAATATCAAGTTTAATATCTAGTTTTAATTATATTTGAACCAAATTTTAAAAATTGAGATATAATCGTTAGTCTAGAATAACCATACACAAACAATCACTCTCACTCATGCAGCTAAGCCCTCCTTGAGGAGCCGCCAAATCTACAGTTACTCAATAATTTTCCAGCAATTTATGGAACCCGAAAGTTCATTAACGTGTTCATAGGAGCCCTCCACTGGTTCCTGTTCTGAGACAGATCAATCAAATCAATCCCATCTTATACTATCTCTCTAAGATCCATTTTAATATTGTCCATCCACCTACGTCTTGGTCATTCCAGTAGTCCCTTTCCTTCTGATTTTCCCACCAATATCCTAAATGCATTCCTCTTCATCCCCATTCGAGCTACATGTCCTGCCCATCTCATCCTCCTTGACTTGACCATTCTAATTTTACTTGGAGTGGAGTACAAGTTATGAAGCTCCTCATTATGCAGTTTTCTCCAACCTCCTGTCACTTCATCTCTCTTCGGTCCAAATATTCTCCTCAGCACCCTGTTCTCAAACACCCTCAGTCTATGTTTCTCCCTTAATGCCAGAGACCAAGTTCAACGCTCATACAGAACCACAGGCAAAATTATAGTGTTGTATATTATAATTTTTATTATTTTAGACAGCAGACGAGAAGAGAAGGTTCTGGACTGAATGGTAGCAAGCATTACCCGAGTTCAATCTCTTCTTAATTTCAGGTTTTGATTTGTTGTCGTCGTTCCCAAATATCTGAACTGTGCTATATTTTCAAAACATCTGTTACCTATCTTTATGTCATGATTTTGCCCTGTATTTTGGTGACGAGACAACAACATAAACTTAGTTTTCTCTGTGTTTACTTCTAGACCAACCTCCTTACTAGCGTCAATTAAAGCCTCTGTGTTTTTCTCTGTACCGACCGAGCGACCGTCACTTGTCGGCAAAGTTAGTGCCAACTTTATAATGTAGTTCTCTTGTCAACTCAAGCCACGGAGAATGTTTCCTTTTTGTATTTCTCTTGATGGTATCTACATTATCACCCAACAGATTCACATCATGGGCATAGACCAACAGCTGATATGCCCCATTTAATTTCAGTCCCACCTGGTTTTCCTGGACCTTCCTAATGGCATATTCTGAAGCAAAGTTCAAAAACAATGGCGATAAAGCAGCTACTTGTTTTAGACCATTCTAGATAGGAAAATTATCGGACAAATATTTACCTACACGGACTTTACCATACGCTTCATTTAAACACAGTTTATTCAGCCTAATTAGATTTATGTGTACCCCAAACTCCGTGAGAATATTGTACAATACTTCCCTCCTAATTGAATCGTAGGCTTTCTTGAAGTCTGTGAATAGCTGATGTACTGTCTCATTGTACTCCCATTTTTCTTCAGTATCTGACAAATGCAAAACATCTGATCAGTAACTGATCTGTTATGTTGAAACCCACACTGATGGTTCCCAATAATTTTATCTATACATGGATTCAACCTTGAGAAAAGAATACTGGATACAATTTTGTATGAAGTTGATAGCATTGATATCCCCCGATAATTACTACAGTCAGTTTTATCGCCCTTCTTGTGAACTGGTACAATATTAGACTCCTTCCATTGATCAGTCAATATTTCCTTATTCTAAATATAAATAATTATCATATGGATCTAAATTAACGGCCGTGGGTTTCGTTGCGCTGACCACGTGACACCTTCTATCTGTTAAAGTTGGCACTCTCTTCGCCGAGAAGCGGCGGTCGCTCGGTCGGTATAGTTCGCTTGCGGACTAAAGCACTGAGTTTCTTAGTTTGTTTATGGATCTTAGGGCTTAATATTTGTCCTCCTGCTTGAATATGTTCCGCCGTAATTTTATCAGTACCTTGCGATTTATAACTTTTCAATTTTGCAATAGCAATTTCAAACTCAAGTACAAACGGCTCAGCTGTGTATATTTATATCTGCCTAACTTAACTGTCCATATTTACAGTCAATAACTGAGAGAAATATTTCTTCCGAAAAACCTTTGACCCAAAATATGTTCCGATGCTTCATAGTGTGACGTGAATGGCGTAGCGGTAGGTGGGGGTCGCGTGAACTCTGTGACAATATGGGCGCCCTCGGATTTCGCGTTCTAGCGGCAGATGATTATGGTTGCCTTTGTACTGTTTTCACGGACACTGATGTTTTTAAGTTGATCTGATATGAGATTCTCATGACGTATAACTTATTTCTGTGATATTAATCATACCAATTGCATTCGAAATACTTCCGAAGGAGCATAATAGATCTCTGTGACGATGAATTCAAAATTTCTGCATTGAGATGACATCACATTAAGCTCCTATTTGATCACAGCGTCTGAGCGTCTTCCTTGGGTGTTGAGTGAGGCTGTGACCTCAGTTAATGCACAGGAGAGAGCTAGTCGCTTCATCTGTTGTATCGTGCATGGTGTACCGTATTGTACACGGACTTTTAGCAGCACCAGACCGGGGATTCACGCAAGGAGGTGTTTATAGTAGGAAAGGAATTCTCTTCACGACGTCGGAAACTTGAAGAGCCGGAAGCTTCTTAAGTGTCTTCAAGAGAGTCTTCGCAATAAATGAGTTCCTCCTCTCCTCTTCCCCCACCTTGTCTTCCTAGTTTTATCTCTCCTTCCTCTCCGCTCTCCTTCCTCTCCGCTCTCCTTCATGTACTCAATATTATCTCTGCATCTCTTTCGTTTCTCTCCTCCTTCTGCTTTCGTTTTCCCGGGACTTAAAGATTCCGTACCCAACAGGTTCTCCTGCTCTCGTAAATGACGCAAGATTTTCTGTCATTCTCTTTCCTTCTTTTGTTGTTTCTTTCCCACCATCCCATTTTATATTTGATCGTCTTCTTTTCTTTTACACAGAATGCGTCTCTTGTTTGCGACAGCTTTCATTTGACACTGACCTTGTCATGAGGCCGGTGGTTCCCTTGAAACTCTCACTTCTACACTACGTCCTTAACACTTAGAATCGATAGGTCGAAGTGAGTTTGTCCGAATCACAGGGAAAAAAATTGTCACTCCATTTCTGGCTGTCTGGCCTATGTACCCTTCGTCGTTTCATTACTAATGTGCCTTGGTTCATATGGAAGTTAGCAATCATAACTTTAAATTACGCTAACATTAATGAATATATATTTATGCACTATATCGTTCTAACTGAGGGGAAGATCAGTATCTTTACGTGATGTGGGTCGAAAGGAATTTCTAGGAGAACGTATTCTTCGAAATTTAGATAAGTAGCAATCAGCGATTTGGAATTAATAACTGATTAACTTCATGAAACTGAACCCTTTTTGAGAAGCCGCCTGTGTGCTGAGGGGTAGTTAGCCCCATTCAATATTGACAAATAGGGATTAAAGAATGAAGATTTACCATCCTTATCTTCCTTGCTTTGGAAATGAATATAAATGGGCACAAAGGACGAAGAACTTCATATTTCATAATTCCAGTTTAAACACCCATAAAATTTCTCCATAAAGTCGATTAATTTAATTTGCTTCGTATGAAAATATAGCACACTTAATTAAATAAATTCGATAGATATTTTAATGTCCTTCCTACAAAGAGTAGAGAAGTTTAAAGCAAGATCAAGCTTAAAAAAAGCTCAAGCGGTTAGTCGCTGGCTTCCCATCGTGGCGGCCCGGGTTCGAACCCGGGTCTTGTCAAGTGGGATTTGTGGTGGACAATGTGGCGTTGGGGAAGGTTTTCTCCGAGTACTTCGGTTTCCCCTGCCAATCTTCATTCCACCAATTGCTCCACAATCACCCTCACCTATCTTCTGGGGCTGGTACAATAGGCCAGAAGTGGCCGCAGTACAAGGGACTTAATCCCACCCCACTAACAATAAAAAAGCTTAAAAAATCTGTCTCTTACTCTAATTTCACAAAAATATGTAACAATTAAATTTACGGCTAAATGGGTATATTGATGCATAGGATTTTCCGCATTATCATATGCAGGCGAGTCAAGTAATAATCTTCAACATTTTTATTATCATCAGACTCAGAAACTGTGTACCTAGCAGACTGGCATAGCGGTAATGTTGTAGAATTGTGGTGTGCAGTAACAAATTTCGAATCTCTGTCATATTACCCACTGTCCTGACAGAGGCTTTCTGCTTTCCATCACTCCATCAGTAAATGCCTGGATAATATCATGAAATAATCCACGATCAGTGAATGAATAAGTTTATGGTAATTTAAGAGTCATTTTACGATCTACAGTCATTGCTCCCTCTTATTACAGACGTAGATGTAGTCAGACAAGCTGTAAAGCTCCTTAGGTAGGGAATTACTTCCACTTTCACAGAATAAACAAAAACCAGCAGCATTAGTTTTCCGAGTCCATTCTAAATACCACGAGAATGTTAGGTTAGGTTTGGCACTTCATCTTCTGTTTGTCCTGATGTAATTCAATTCAATTCGTGTTTATTTACGTGCAAACTTAACAGCACAGAGGCCAATTACAAAGTTAGCAGGAATAGAGAGAAATGCACAAAAATAATTAAAGAACAGAATACAAAATACGATAGTCTATATTAATTACAAAGTGAGCATGAATAAAGATACAAAAACAAACGCATACAGACAAAGCCACAATGTGACAGAGAAGAACAATTCGAGTTTCAAATACAGCAGTATACAATAATAATAATAATAATAATAATAATAATAATAATAATAATAATTCTATTCAATTCTTTATTATTTATGCGCCTCAAAGCCAATTACAGGCACAGCACAGTATAGATACAAGTAATTACATTATGGACAAACACAACATAATGAAAAATTACAGGCAAGCACTCGAGGAAAACGCATTATTGCAGACAAGTAAACAAACAACACAATATCAGCAACTGGAAATAATCAAGAAACTCTGACAGTTACTAACCGCCTGCTTTCATTTGACATGACACGGACTTCATAGAAAACGGCGCCTCCAACATTCCTCTGTTTCCA
This sequence comes from Cryptotermes secundus, assembly GCF_002891405.2. Classification (NCBI taxonomy): domain Eukaryota; kingdom Metazoa; phylum Arthropoda; class Insecta; order Blattodea; family Kalotermitidae; genus Cryptotermes; species Cryptotermes secundus. Next base: position 1,866,761 of record NW_019729899.1, on the reverse strand, counting down.
CGGGGAAGTCTTTACCGAGTTGTTACCTAGTAACGATAGGGGGAATCACAGACACCAACAATTCTTCTATTGTTGCTTGTATTCGTTGGAGTGCGAAAGTGTTTACCGATCCCTTGCCTAAGCAAGGTAGGAGGGATACACACAGACACTCAGATGTAATGGACATATCATAAGTCTACTTCAGGAAAGTAGTCTAAAAAGGAAAGTGAGAACCAGAGAAGGAAAGAAACAAGGACAGAGAGAGACAGAGTGGAACCATCGTTCATAACGGATTCTGCTGATAACGCCGTTACGTGTATGTTGCATACTGACTTATGATGAGATTACTTCTGGTAAATTTTGGTACAAAGTGAATGATTGATATTTCGGGAGGAAGTCACTCATGATAACTTCTGTTGGCCTATTTCCTCTTGGGATTTCTTCTAGCGGAAAATACAAACTTGAATTTCCCGACCAGCTGCAGCCATGGAAAGCATGCTGGTAAGTTGCAACCGGAATATACCATTTAATATAGTGGTGTACTGGGTAGTAATTATAATTATTATCGAATAATACTGTGACGTGGAAGGCGCAACGGGAAGTACGGGTCACGTGAACTCTGCGGTCCCGCGAGTGACGTCACAATATTATAGACCTTAATGAAATATGCATTTTGTTTTATATTCAGCAGTTTTGGGCGATGGTCAGTTTCTGAGAATATTATCAGAATCTGATGTCAACTTCGTATAAAGTAGAGAGTGTTTTCGACTGACATAAATCGAAATTAACTTAATCGATAAAGAAACTACAAATTTTAGTGCACATCCCAGACGTGAAATTATATAAAAATCGAATTCGTAAATGAGACATGTGACGGACAAACACGAACTCCCCATTATGTGTTCATATTTTTCAGTTTATGAAATCTGCGTATATAGTTAGAAAGCAGAGTATATTCGCTTTCCGTTGGACTGACAAATATAATTAGCACATATATCCTTCGGAGTTCCGAGAAGCCTACTCACATTCGCGGCACGTAACCAGGAACGGCGCTTCTCTTGCAGTTTATAGTTGTCTTTCCGTCTGTCCGATTCAGCTTCAAGTTTGTAGGGTTTCTCTGATAATTCAGGATGTGACACTAACTCGAAACGTCTCACTTACTGTCAGCTAAAGCGTTTGTTATATTTAGAACAGAAGTTTCTTGCGTGCTCGGAAATTCATTCTGTATGTTTAAATGGGCAGAAGGGGTGGAGCAGAGCTCGTTTCATTAATTTATTTTCCTTTCCCATATTTCCTTTACTTATATCTTTATCTTAAGTAGTTATTTTATTTTATTTGGTTTCTCTTCAATTTCTTTCTGCTTCTAATCCTTTATACGTGTATCAGTTGTTTGGGTGCCTATATTTTCTTATTTTTTCCCGCGTTTTTTTTCCGAAAATTTTGTCTGCCCTTTTTTAAAATTCTCTTAGTGTGGGGTGGAGTCCAACTGGGTCCACTCGGCACGGCGAGCACTGATTGGCCTATTGTAGCCTGCCCCGGGTGATTATGATGATGGAGAATTTGGTGGAATGAAGATTGGCAGGGGAAACCGAAGTACTCGGAGAAAACCCGCCCCAGCGTCACTTTGCCCACCACAAATCCCATTTGACCAGATCCTGAATCGAACCCGGGCCGCCGCGGAAGCCAGCGACTAACCGTTTGAGCTATGGCGCGGCCTTCTGTCTGTCTTGCTCTCTCTTAAAATTCGCGGCATGTCAGTGGGTATTAGAGTCTGATATATTCGCTCCTTTTTGGATTTTTGTTAGATGAATTGATTAAAGTTGGCAGCAGTTGGGTCCTAGCAGGAGCTGTAGACTCAAGATGGCGTTGTCGTCGCTGATGTATGCTGCTATTTAGGTATGCACAGGATGTTATGGTAATAACGGGGAACAGCCCAAGACGCTTAATCCAAGTTGGTATTATCCACTGAGAGAGAGCATTTAAACTTCCAAGTCAAATAGAATAAAGTTCATGCAGCATATATTATGACTCGGGTCCTGGTCCATAACCGTGACAAGTCCTTTGGTAGCAGGATCCTCCACCAGTTCAATTAGACACCCGAGGGCAATATGATTTCCAGCATTACGGATTAATCACGACATGGTATTTGTTCTGCCATATACCCAGACAAGCTCAGTGTTAACCTATTGTCAACCAGAGTCGTGAATAATATAATAATTATGCATCAGTAGCAAAGCATTTAGCGTGAAATGAGATTACAGAATGTTCATGGACTCTGAGTTAGACAAGAGGAAGGAAGAACCCGCCATTATGCATATAGAGGAATTAATCTGGAATTCACCTGTAAGGTCTGCGGGGAACGATGGATATTAACCAGAAAATCAGACGCTCTGTCCATGACTGGAAATGTATACCTTCAGAATTGAGATTAGGCAATATAACGCCTGAACTGGTCTCAGTGGTAGAGAAAGCATAAGAATATAATGACTTCTTTAGGTCTACTACAATCATACATACCAGAGAACTAGGGAAAATGAAATACTATAAACATATATGGGAGCTGCCCACATTCAAAGAAGCGTGACGACGCAAGCTTCATTGCTTAGCAACGACGAGTAAACAGCGGTTGCTAGGCAAAGCCTACAACAACACTGACAGTGACATGTTTTCTATATGTCCGACTCTAGGCTACATAAGAAAATACACTGAGACAGACTGACAGACCCGACCTCTCGTCAGAGAGGGCGCTACACATAGACAAGACAGTAACTTTCATTCAAGAGAAATATCTGGTCATGAGCCCCAGCTGGGGCTCGACACCAAGACAGACAGACTGACTGACCGTCAGTTGCAACGTGACTCAGACTCAGACAGTTACAGTTCACTATTGTTGTTATCCATCCGTGTATACTGTGCAACTGCAATAAATCCTATAGGACAGTTCAACTAGTGGTTGTCTCTTCATACGACATTCCACACATATGATCCAGTCATCAAAAAAAAGTGCAGAGAAACAGACTGATGTAGACATATGAATTTGTCTTTACGGATTTCAACCTTTTAAAAACATGGAGCAGAAAAAATCGTTTAAAAATTTTAATTTTTCTGATCTAATATCATATGTACTTTCCATAAAGGGTGTGAAATTTACTGTTTCAATTTTAAATTAATTAAACGTAATGCCTTTCCTTGAAATATCTCCACTCATCATAATTATGAAGTATAAATCAGTTTCAGTGTTTAAATGTACTCTCTTCCACTGCACGTTCCAGTATGACGACAGTGACGTGTAAAGCCGGAACACGTAGTAGAAGCTCTTTTCTTATTGCTAGTGGGGTGGGATTAAGTCCCTGGTACTGCGGCCACTTCTGGCATATTGTACCAGCCCCAGTTGATAGGTGAGGGTGATTGTGGAGCAATTGGTGGAATGAAGATTGGCAGGGGAAAGCGCAGTACTCGGAGAAAACCTGCCCCAGTGCCACTTTGTCCATCACAAATCCCAATTGACCAGACCCGGGATTGAACCCGGGCCGCCGCGTTGGGAAGCCAGCGACTAACTGTGGCCCAGTGGAAGCTCTTACACTCGTATAGACGGGGAACAATATAATGACTCTAACTGGCATTTAAGTGACGTCTCCTAGCAAAGTTCAACTTGATTGTCTTGCCATGAGTTGTTCAAGTAAATTTATGAATATTGTGGTATGGGAAAGTTGCACTTTTGACAATCAGATTTTTGTATGTGGCAAAGTTTACTACCCCTAACATCATAATCATTACTAAGTTCGTGTAAAATCTCATTCACAGTCCCTGGTTTGAAAATGTTTTCCTTACCCACCTTGACACTGAAATTCCCTTCCAAAATTTTCTTACGATATTTGGGGAATTTATTTAATACACGTTCGGGTTCTTCGTAGTAGCTGCCCTTCATATTATAATTTTTATCCTCTGTTGGGGCATGAACATTCAGAAAGATGATATCACACCAAGGACCTCTCATTATTATGTACGATATCATATCAGTAAGAAAGTATTGTGTAATGGGAGACTTTTCATTATCATGTCTGACAAATATACAGTTTATTGTCAACCGTGAATCATTGGTTCCAAAGGAAGTGGGTGCACCTTTTTTTTTTAAATTATATGATTGTGCTAAACTTTGATTGATAAACTCCTTTTCCAAGTAGTAAATGTACTATTCATGTAGGCTATATATTTAGCGCATGATTTAAGGATTCTAGGACATTTCGCTCCTGGGACTGCCCGCATTACATTCCGTGTAAGCAGATTGGCATGAACTGCTGGAACAGTACACAGTTCAAGAAGAAGGCGAAAGTGCATCGTAAAATATACCGTCTGCAGGAATGTAGGAACTGCAGTGAAGGGATATTTACACAGAAGAGGCGGAGAGAGCTTAACAAACAATTCGCGAAGCACGTAATAAACGATTATAAATATAGAGCACAGCCTGTGGAGAATAAAATAAAGGAGGAGGTCTTGGTGGTAAGAACGTGATATGTACTGAATACAAGACCGTTCCTAGCGGAAAGAAATCGAAAATTCGTCAAAAGTGATACGCCTATTATAGAATTAAGAAAGAAATTCCAGACATGTTTTAGTTTTTCCTCAACAATAACTGCATAATATTATTTATGTCATTATTAACATCAGTTACCGATTTATATTTATATTGTCACGTTTCCTGGTAATGCGTCATGTAATTAATGACTTCCGGATTTGATGTATTGATTTATTGGATATTCATCAGGCGGAACTACAATTAGTTGTAACACATTGTTGTTGTAACTAACACTTCGTAACTACGAACAATGATAACACTAATGGTTACAGTAACTACACCACATAAAATAAAGACTTCACTTCTGACTTCTGTCTGTCTTCTGTTGGTCAGTTCTCTTCCTGAGGTAGATTCTGGTCGAACCGTATGGAGGTCACCTCCTTCAACAGTAGAGTTATCGCGTTCTGCACTGTTACTGTGCTTTGGAGGTTTGTTGCCGTGTGAACGGAAAAGTTTCTGTATGCGTTGCTTAGGAATCGACGTGACTCTGTGCGCAATGAATTGTTTCTTCAATCGTATTCGTTGCTGTGGAAACATGATTACCGAGTCATTGTCTAGCAATGGGCACCAGGCTCTGTTTCCACTATTGCGGCTTTCAGGCGTTATGTCAAAATATTATTGAGGTGTTCATTTCGAGTCTAGGGTGGAACGCCGCTAACCTCATTGGGTGTTTTTGCAGTTTTCTTCATATCCTCCAGGCAGTTTCCTGAATAACACTTCAATCAGGGCTGTAGCACCCTAGTTACGCTGCGACCGGCTCCTTCTAAGCTCTGTACAATTCAGCCTTCTCCTATTTTCATATCATTCGACGCTATACACTCTACGGAACTCGGGCGTCATAAATTAACCAACAAAACAGAGGAGCTGCTGTCTCTTACATAACCCCATAACTAGTAGAAAATTTGAAATCTCTGCCAAGTCCTGAACATTAAATGCACCTGAATCAATGGACGTTGCCAGCGTAATTCCATGTGAAGTTCAATACGCCCATAAAAATATCAAGAAAATAAAATTTGCGTGGCGCTATTTCTTTTATATATCCCTGGTTTGTTTAAAGTCCCTATCAATATATAATAATGTATAGCGCCCAATGCCAGCTTACTCTAGCGAATAAGGAATCGGGAAGGATGTGGAGCACAGCGGTCGTAGTGTAATACAAACTGCCATCCCAGAATTTCCTTGGATGGACTGAGAAAACCCGCGATAAACTTTAATTGGCATGAGCGGCTTCTAACCGGGACGCTCAAAATACGATATAGGAACATCTCTCGACCGAGAACATGATGGTCCGTAGGTATATCTTCTTCTTCTTCTTCTGTTAGTTAGTTAGTTAGTTAGTTGGTTATTGGAGAGGGTGGGTTTCCCCATGCACTGAGACCTGTATTGGTCCATTTTTCTTCCCTCTATGATTTCTACCAGTCTCTCTATCCTACCGGTACTGGTGCTTACCATCAGTCCCACCCAGCCAGCGAGACCGGCTCTACTAGCTGAGAGGTATCTATAATGCTTCCCCCATCTACCAGAGGTATTAGAGACTGCTGTTGGGCGGGAAACGTCCGTAATTTGGTTCAGTGACCTCCTTTGGAGATATGAGGTTCTTTTAAAGCTACGACACGGGACCCACGGCTTAAAGTCCCTCCCGGAGGACTTGTTCCCTGAATTTTTCCGCCCTTAAAAATTCGACGACCTCCGCCGGGTATTTGAACCCGCGCACTACGAGTCATGAGGTGGGAACGTTACCTCTAGACTACGGAGGCCGCTTTCTTCTTCTGTTCCTATCAGAATTAATTTGGCACGTTCGATCTCATAGGCAGTCGGTAGGACTCCTTAGAAGGGTGAACAGCCCCATGTCAAGGCCGTTACATACAGAGGATAGTATAAACAGATGAAATGAGGACAGACATCCGTGTCTCGAGTGGGATTCGAAACCACGATCCCAGTGTTTGAGCGGACGAAGACATGTCATGCCTTAGACCGCTCCGCCACTGCGACTGACCTATATATATATATATATTCACACGTATTTATTTTATATTTATACGTGTATTTATCTCTCAACCTGAAGGAAATGTCGAATTTGGCGTGACCTAGAAGGGTCTCATATCTGTTAGAGGCTGAGTGAACCCCAGGGTCATAGTGCGGCCTCCAATGACCTCATCGGTATTTGAACCCGCCACCTTCCGACTTGTAGCATAGTGCCTTAACCACTACGCTACCGCGTGCCCCGGTTACAATGTTGTTCTTATCTAAATTTTAATATGACCGCGAGTTTAAGCATGTCTTAGAGGAATCATCTGTGACATAAACTTTACTTCGAGATTCAAGAAAGTCGACCCACTTGTCCAGAATTTATTATGATAATCATAGAGACGCAGATTGAATAACCGAATATGTTTCCCTTCAAAATTTCAATTTTCGTGACGATGTTATATTAATGCAATTATTGGCTTTTTGTCGGTCTAGAAATCCGAGATTAACGGCCGTGGGGATCCGTTGCGCTGTCCACGAGACACCCTCTATCCGCAAAATTTTCACTAACGTCACCGACAAGCGGCGGTCGCTCGGTCGACAGAGTTCGCTTGTGGACTACAGGCCACGGAGTTCCTTCTTGTTTGTTTATTGGCTTTTGTACATAATCTGTCGTGCTTCGTTTTAAATCTCGTAAATGCGTTGGTTGTGATTCGTGTATATGTCCTCTCTTGTGTTGTTTCCGGTGTCCGAATATAGGGATTAGCTCTATCGATTTTGGTCTGGCTAAGCTTTCTATTTAAAGACAGATACAGAATCTATGTGTCTTTGTAGCCTACTGAAGACAATATCTGATACGCGTAATTAGTAAACAATAATTATACAGAGGATACAACAAACTATACGTGTAATTTTTTTAATAAAAATTCATGTATATACTTTTGGAGGCAATGTACTGTGGATTTTCTTTACATGTTGTTAAATTTTCTTCTTAATTATACATCTAATCAAAAACTACATTTTCTTTTCTTTGTAAATTAAGGACGAAAAATAGACACAAAAATGCAGGAGATCTTGGCGTAGTTGAGACGATAATATAAATATGGAACTTAAAAAAAAACTTCTTACCAAATTCCGCTGGTTCATGATGGCATCCAAATCACAGAGCTACCTGACTCGTCAGTTTCCCTAAAACCAGAAATACCTTCATGAAATGAATAACTGCCTGCTACTCTTAGTAGATATTACACCATGGATTTGCTTGGAGAACGAGAGGCAGAGAGTAATTAGGGAGAACAAAAGGAACACTGTTTCGAGTCAGACTCGCATTAAAGAGATTGGAAAGGGAGTACAGCTCTGAGCAGTACAATTATCTTGTTCAGCAGGCTGGCTGCGCTTTCACCAGGACTGTTGGCACTCGCCCTGTGCGCACACACTGACGTATTGTACTCTAATATTTGTGTAAGGCAAATGGAAGCAGAATGCTCTAATGAATATTGTGTGAAGCTCAAATTTAACACGTCTAACGTTTCTGCAAATTATGTTACGTAACCTACTTAATATTATGCTACGTATGTTTTATGTTTCGGCCAATATTTCGCAGCTCCTCACGCCACATTACGCAAACATGTAACTTAAAGAAAGGATCCAGGAACTGCTTTCTTGATTGTTGCAATACTAGACTTTTATCGTCTGGAATGTAATGCAGCGTATTCCGGTGAAAGCCACCCGACGTTTCGGAAGATTTTTCCGCTTCCATCTTCAGGATCGAAGAGAAAATAAAGGAAGAAAGGTAGCAAAAAATATCAAAATATAGAGCAAGAAGACGGAACTCTTCACAGTCACAATTGTAAAGGTACCAAATTCGACATTACAACATTACATCAATTTTAAGTACCAGTATTCAAAGTCGCTTAATAAGAGCTTTCCTTTCAGGCATACACATTTCTGGAATATAGTATTTTTAGATTTATGGAAATGCAGCTTCTATGTACGAGTTTTCGTGCTATATACAATTTTCAGAAAATCAACTTGAAACTCGAATCTGCGCTCGTCTGTACTTCAAGAACTTTCACTTTGAAGCGGTTCATCTACTGAAGTATACACGTAGAAGTGTATCTCATATATTCACTGAGTCTTGTTTTTGTTGTTCCCAGCTCATCCAGACAGCTCACTCACTCATGGAGTTCAGCCCTTCTTGAGAAGCCGCCAATTGCATAGCCACTCAAGAACTTCCCAGCATTTCATGGAACCCGAAGGTTCATTACCATGTTCACAAGAACCCTCCGCTGGTCCCTATCCCAGATCAATCCAATTCATACCATCCCATTCTATCTCTCTAAGATCCATATTAATATTATCCACCCACCTACGCCTTGGTCATCCAAGTGGTCTCCTTCCTTCCGTATTCCCACCAATATCTTGTATGCATTCTTCATCTCCCCCATTGGTGCTACATGCCCTTTCCAGCTCATCCTCTTTCACGTCATAATTCTAATTGTATTTCGAGAAGAGTACAAGTTATGAAGCCCCTCATTATGCAGTTTTCTGCAACCTCCTGTCACTTTATCCCTCTTCCGTCCAAATATTCTCCTCAGTACCCTGTTCTCAAACACCCTCAGTCTATGTTCCTCCCTTAAAGTCAGAGACCAAGTTTGATACCCATACAGAATCACAGACAAAATTATAGTTTTGTACATTCTAATTTTTATGTTTTTAGACAGCAGACGAGAAGATAAAAGGTCCTGGACTGAATGGTAGCAAGCATTACGCGAGTTCAATCTCCTCTTAATTTCCTCTTGAATCAGATTTTCATGTGTTCCAGTCGTTCCCAAATATCTGAAATGTGCCACAGTTTCAAAACATCTGTTACCTATTTTTATGTCGTGATTTTGCCCTGCATTTTGTGACGAGACAGCAACATGTACTTAGTTTTCTCTGTGTTTACTTCTAGACCAACCTCTTTACTTGCGTCAATTAAAGTTTGTGTGTTTTTCTTTATGGTATCTGCATTATCACCCAGTTGATTCACATCATCAGCATAGGCCAACAGCTGATGTGTCTCGTTTAATTTCAGTCCCACCTGGTTTCCCTGGACCTTCCTAATGGCATATTCTGAAGCAAAGTTGAAAAGGAGTGGCGATAAAGCATCTCCTTGTTTTAGACCATTCTGGATAGGAAAATTATCAGACAAATATTTACCTACACGGACTTTACTATACGTTTCGTTTGAACGCATTTTAATCAGCCTAACTAGTTTCATGGGTATCCAAAATTCTATCAGAATACTGTACAATACTTCCCTCCTAACTGATTCATAGGCTTTCCTGAAGTCTACAAATAGCTGATGTACTGTCTCATTGTACTCCCATTTTCTCCCAGTATCTGACGAATGCAAAACATCTTATCAGTAGTTCATCTGTTACGTCGAAACCCACACTGATGATCCCCAAAAATTTCATCTATGTATGGACTTAACCTTGACAGAAGAATGCTGGATGAAACTTTGTATGAAGTTGATAGCAGTGGTATACCCAGATAATTACAAGTCAGTTTTATCACCCTTCTTGTGAACTGGTACAATAATAGACCCCTTCCACTGATCAGGCAATTTTTCCTCATTCCAAATAGAAGTAATTAGCTTGTGGATCTTAGAACGTAATATTTCGCCTTCTGCTTGAATAAGTTCTCCTGGAATTTGATCAGTACCTGGCGATTTATACCGTTTCAATTTTGCAGTAGCAGTTTCAACCTCAAAAGGGCTGCGATCAGATACTAACGGCTCAGCTGTATGGATTTCCGTTTGCCTAACAGCACTGACTCTATGTACATTCAATAACTGAGAGAAGTAGTTCCTCCACCTATTCAAAATGTTGTGGGAATCTGCAAGCAGATCACCATTCTCATCCTTCACTAAGTTACTGCTAGGCTGGTAACCCCTCTTAAAGTCATATGTTCCTCTATACAGGTCTCTAATGTTCTTGTTCTTACTGTTCATTGCAAGCTCGTCAATTTTGTCTTTCAGATATTCCCTCTTTTTATTCCTGGTTTCACGTCTTATATTGTTCAGATTAACCCCATTTATTTCGCTTGGATCCTGTAACCATTGTGATTTGGCCTGCTTTCTTTGGTCTAATAATTTTGAGCATCCTTCATCGAACCACGGCTTATGCTTCTTCAGTTCATAATAACCTAGACTCTCCTTGGCAGAAATTTTGATTTACATCCACATCAGTGTCTGAGTTTTCCAAAACTGCGAACCTATTTGACATTTCAACATGATACTGCTCCTAACCCTCTACCTCGTTTAATTTCTTGAGATTGAACCTCTCCATACGAACCCTGTGCGTTGTTTTTCTTACTCACACCATCATGTTGTAGTCAGTATCACAGTCTGCTGCCCTGAATGATCGGACATAAATAAACTTGAATGCTGTCTTATGTTCATACGTGGCACGGACCATATAGAAAACACTTTCACCCTATTGTTGCGTGGCGCGTGTGTTGTAATAAGTTTAACGAGCCGTTGCTTAATAATGCTTTCATCAAATCCTTTGCAATATTTATGCATGATTTTGAATGACTTTCAATCTTCGGGTCACTGTTGGCAGAGATATTAGCATAATAACTAAGTTCGTATGCCTGGATTATTTAATTATATACAGAAACCAACGCAGTGCTCTGAATCGTTTGATCTAGTGCTTTGATTATCGACAAAAATTGAACTAGACTAATTTAGAAACTAAAACCACACTATTAACACGCGTTCGTGGTGTGTTACTGACTCCTGTGACGGTCATGTTCTGAAATATACAAGAGATCAGATTCGAAGCTCCAGCGGCTGTCAGTGCTGCCACCACACGGCTGCTGCTTTGGCAGATATATCATAGTGTCAATTAACGCTGTGAAAACCGCTGTATGAGCTGCCAGGGAAGCATTGATCGGGACGACCCGTGAACTACTGCACTTTGTTCTAGTTACCAGTGTGTTGACACTGGTTCTTACAGATTTATTTGGAACTGTTTGGCTGTAGCTTCAAAGCTTGGCTAATCTTCCTTATGGATACGATTTATTTTAGCCAGTCGTCCATACTTTATAAGCATAGAAACGCATGTGATATCATGTCTGTGTGCTTATCGCTATTACGTCAGAACAGCATATTTATACTCGGTGTGAATAGAATAATATCGGACGTTATTCTTCCATCACCCAGCAGATGGTCATATTGCCGCTTTCAGGCGTCATTTCACATATGCATACACTGATTAAGCGATATGCTTATTTCAATACAACTGTCTGTAGTCTGGTACGTCAAATATTGTGTCCCATACTTTGTATCCCTTTCAANTTCATAGTCACCGCCGTGAAAGCCTCAAATCTTACAAGATTCACGCCCTTTACGGAACTCCTCTTCTGGTAAAAGAAATGAAAACACTGCACTTGCGGGTCAACAGTTTGTTTCTAAAGAATGTAGTTATTCTTGGAGATGATATTATGTAGACTGTATGCATATAAATATCTCTGTAGTGTTTGTAGAAACATGGAAGAGAAGGAATACCAGAGATATTATAAAATCATACAGAAACCGCCACGTCATAAATACAATGCGCACAGAAGCCCGCGCATTCTTCCAGTTGACGTAGCCCATTCTGGGAGCTGATCATGTATCATGCTATAATCCAACTTTATTGCATAGAAGCAGATGGAATGGTAGTAGGAAGGAGACAGAGAGACGGGTGAGAAGAGAAGCGGGGGGAGGAGATAGTGAAGAATATTCCTCTGGCAAACTGGTATAAATTTTCTTACACAGAGAGTAATTTGTTTGAAATAGTTTTATGGCTATGCAGTAACAGATATTGTATTTGAAAGGTTGTGGGTTTTATTCCGCGTCTCTTTATCTTAATTTAGAATTTTAGTGAGATTTTGTCACATAATCACGGAAATAATATCTGAAAGTATTTCCCGTCCTTTACTCCAAACTTTTACCACTTTATAGGCCATTATCTCCTCAATTTATTGTCACGTGTATCCGGGGTAACTTGATTAATAATTGTGGATTCTAGATTTGATGAATGAATTTAATTGACGTTATTATTAAAATCACACTAGATTATAACAGTTCACACACTCAACTCCTTGTGGATAACGAACCGCTCTCTGCGTAGCTCTGCCCAGCTCTGCGTACCTCTGGCCAGCTCTCCCCAGCTCCGCGTAGCTCTGTGTAGCTCTGCTCAGTTCTGCGTAACTCTGCTTAGCTCTGCTCAGCTCTATGTAGCTCTGTGTAGCTCTGCCCAGCTCTGCCCAGCTCTGCCCAGCTCTGCCCAGCTCTGCGTAGTTCTGTGTAGCTCCTTTTAGTTCTCGAAACACGCTGATTCACTGCCGACTCACTTCTTCTTCTTCTTCTTCTTCTTCTTCTTCTTCTTCTTCTTCCACGTTCTGTCATATTCTGGTCTTCTGTCAAAGTCACAATGCGACTGACCAGGTGTTTATTACTGTTTGACAGTTACGGTCTTGAAGAAAGCAGTCTTCTGGGATTTGGCGCCGTGTAGATATTGTGTTAACTGACGTTTCGGAGGAACGTATCGCCCCCATCTTCAGGGTAGAAGAAAAAAAGAAGAGAATCCGCGAGCAAGGAAACAGCGTGAGCAGATGCCTGATTACGTCTATGATAATGTTTGAGGAGAAAAATTGCAACCGTCACTGCTAACTTTAGGTTATGGCAGTTGGAGAAAATAAACATGCATAACTTGAAATTGGACTCTGTAAACTGATCATATCGCATCGAGAATTTGATATTAACTTCGGTCCCGTCTGAGCCGTTTTCAAGTTATTACGGATCGGAGGGCTTCGGTTCCCGTGGCTTAGTGGTCTGACTGCTTATGCAGAATTCAAAATCATTCATATCCGTAACGACGGAGTAGCTCAGTGCAATTGCGTTTGACTTGCACACGAAAATACGTAGCTCGAATCCAGCTGTTTTATTTATTTCTTTTCATTTGTTTTCCCAGCGATTAATATACTTGGCCACCCACCGTTTCACCAATCGCTGATATCAAGTATCTGCGGTTTTCCGTTTGTATCCCGTTTTGTCAATGGTAGTATTTGATTTTACGTATCCACTGTGTTCATTGAGCACAAAGCTACAATAGTTGGCTAAAGGTGCGGTCACACAGAGCGCTACGTACGCGACGCGCGCTACGTACGCTATGTTCGCTATACGAACAGAAAAATATCTCCCTTTATTGCCAATGTGACTGGCCACACAGACTTCCGTACGCTACGTACGCTGTGTTCCCTATGTTAGCTGTGTCGCAGAGTGTACACAGCGTACGTAGCATACGTAGCGAACATAGCGTAGCGCTCTGTGTGGCCGAACCTTAACTCAGCCCGTGTCCTTCCTCACAGCATATTTATGTAAGATTAATATTAATATTCTGCCCTCTTCTAAGCCCAGGTCTCACAAGGAGCCCATTTCCTTCGAGTTTGCACACTACCATATGTATGTATTTTGAAATTGCTGAATGATAAAGTTTGTTGGGGTTATCCGAACACCTAATTTTATAACCGTGGTTTCTCCAGCATCGGTGCTTTTGAGGAAACTACCCCCTCGCCACTAATTTGGCGAGAAATTGCCGTTGTTATTTAACAAAGATCTATCGACTAAGACGTTATGATTTTCATTTTATGCATCCCGCTGTGTCAAAATATATAACTTCTTTATTAAAACCGTCACAACTATATCAAGGTCAGTGCCTAGTTTTGGTTTTGCTACATGTTTCGGCTATTAGAAGCCATCATCAGGCAAATACATAAGACGTTATAGTTATATATAAAAATTATTTCATATTTTACCTCTCTACTGTAGCATTATGGTATCCATTCGGAAATATTGTGTATTTTTTTCCCCCTTGGCACTACAGCCCCAGTGGGCCTAGGACTACCTCCATGAACTCCTCCGTTCACTTCGGTTTTTCTAGATCTTAGACATTCGGTAAGGCTCCTTGGGCGAGTGATCAGCTCGTCGAAAGGCCTCTACCTGTACACAAACACAGAAAAACGCACACACACACAAACTAAACATCCATGCCCTGAGTGGGATTCGAACCCACGATCATGGTTTCCAAGCGAGCGAAGACAGTGCATGCCTTAGACCGCTCGGCTACCGTGACCGGCTCAATTGTATATCATTAAGTATCAGAAATTATTGGACGTCCCAACTTTACATGTCGTCCATTATGTAAATCGCGGTTAAGTTTGATGAAAGTTTAACTGAAGTATACCTTTTTGGTAAATACGTTACAAAGCGCTAGCAGGCGTATCTATGTGTGCACGTCCGCCACTGACGCTCGGTAATAGCAGGCGTATCTATGTGTGCACGTCCGCCACTGACGATCGGTAACTCTAGGCAACGTAAAACAGAATCCTTCAGTTCCCATTTTTTTTACCGTGAAATAAATCTTACTTCGTACAGTTTATACAAACGATTTGTTCTTTCCTCCTGCCAAGCAATTTATACACAGCGTTGCCAGCTAGATGACAGTGCGCCCTCTAAAATTTCTAAACCTCACTGTATAATTTCGTTGAGGAAATATTTGTGGCTGTCAAATTATTAGCATGCTGTGGGTAATACTGTACGTTCTTTGTTACCTTGTGACTAAAACTGTTGAAACATTACTTATATATTACACCATTAAGAATGTTACCTAAGGTTTAAATCGTTGTTAAATATAATGACTTAACCACACTTTCTGAGTCAATGCGCACTGGATGAAATACACATAGCTCGTTGCTTGGTAGCCGTAGTTTTAGCATGTTTGCATATTTATTTTAACAATTCAAGTTATGTTCTTGGAATATTCTTGAGGGTAAAAGGCGGCTGGCGCCTAAGGCTGACAACCTTACCGCCATCTGTGAGCCGACTGTCTACAGAAAATGTGGGAACCTCAACATCTCACAACCCTATAGGCCTCCACGGTCTGCTACAGGGATACCTTTACTTTTTACTTTAATTCAAGTTATAAAATAAGTACTAGGAAGTGCAAGTTGGCCCAAGCGATGAAGCTTCTGGCTTAAGTTCAGAGATTTCTAGTTCGAATCTTGGCGGAGACATGTCCTATTCTAACTAAGGTGTTTCGTAATTTCATTTACGGGTAGTTCCTCTAACTAATTGGGGAAGTAGCCCCATATAAGGGCCACTACTGCATTAACTTGGGGTGCTTGAAACATCAACTTCTCGCTCTGAACAATTCAGAGCTCTGCCCCATATGTGGTTCACTTCCTCTACATGGTTCGTATTCCATAGAAGTACGTATTAACCCTGCATATTGCCATCACAGGACGAACACCAATGCTAATTCAATTCAATTCATTTATTTATTTGCTTGTTTACATAAAATGCAGCAAAACGAAACGTGTGTCATTGTATAATAATAATTCAATTCAATTCGTGTTTATTTACATGCAAACTTAACAACACAGAGGCCAATTGCAATAGAGAAATACACAAAAATAAATAAAAAACAAAACACAAAAATGGTAGTCTATNTAATAATAATAATAATAATAATAATAATAATAATAATAATAATAATAATAATAATATGAATTTCAGCAGGCTTCCCACTAGAGCAGCAGGAATGATATTCAACATTTGTTATTGTATCTACCCAGAATGTTTACATGCTGCTTTGTGTCTCCATGATGAATTCAATATTAATTCAATTCAGTATCATGTACAGGTTATCTGAATGTGCAATTCTTGTGTAGAAGTGAGTCTGTGAACAAAATTCTTAAGATTGTTCTTGACACATGCGCAGTAGCTTCAGACTGCGACTCGTGCGCTGGTGGAAATAACTTACACTGTAAGATGACAAATTGCTCATATTTTTCCCTGTCTGCTGCAGCGAAGCGTCTGAATTGCTGAATACAGTATCTGTAAGAAATTGAAAAAACAACCTCCCCCCCCTGCTACACAGAGTAGCTTGTTTTCAGATGTTCTGCTTTCACTCTAACAGGAATATCCAACATCCAAACATTTTGCGAATCCAAGTACGTGCTTGAACAAGTTCCAAAACTGTTACAGGAAAAGGCTTTGAATTATACGTTGCTGGTATTGGAAAGTAGTATATAAAGCACACACAGGTGTACATGTAGATTTCTCAATTTTCACCACATTTATTTCATAATCATTGTAGCAGCAGCAGCAGCAATCTGTCAAGACGACAGGTCCACAGTCTCTTCCAAAACAATTCCTCCACTTAATGCGATCTAGAGCTTTCTCCTTCAAATGACAGTATCCTCTTCTGTCCCCAAGGTCATCCAGCATCTTCTTACGTCTTCTTCCTCGTCTTCTTGTCACTTCTATCCGCCCATCTATCTTTCCTTCGATAACTTCTTTTAGAAGGCAGTTTCTGCGTAAAACATGACCAATCCAATTAGCCTTCCGTTTTCTTATTTCATGTAGGATATTCCTCTGCTCACTGACTCTAATTAACACTTCTTCATTTCTCACATAATCGGTCCAACTGATCTTCTCCATTTATTTCATATACATAAAAATACCGAACCTGATAATACAGAAGATAACTAAGCTACTTCGTGTCTGGACGTTGCAGGACTCAAATATCGGCCCTAAAACCGGCCATTCCGACTCATATTTTCTTGGTTTTCTTCGGTGAAAATAGACAAATGCAGGAACTTACTACATTATTAGATACAACTGCTCTTGTGTACAATTTTTCAAATAATCATCCCATTGTTCACAGATATGTATAAAGATATATCACACAAAAATTTATCTTGCTAGTGCCACAAAAATAAAGAGACACCGCTTCATAGTCTTAGCTATGGAGAGTGTCGTTAAATAAATATTAAATAAATAAAGAAAATACTTTTAGACTTTAAAGGATTTTGACGATGGTGTATGCTGTACAGAACTATATATTTTATTTTGGACTCTATCCATGGTCTGGTATATATAAAACCACAACGTTTCGGAGACTGGATCTTTCTCCGTCCTCGGTGACCAGTAATTGAGACTAGCTCTTTCTGACGGGCCCAACTGAGTAGGTCTATCTTGCCCCATCCACCTGAGGACGGAGACAGATACAGTCTCCGAAACGTTGTGGTTTTTTGTGTTATATGTACCAAACGATGGATAGAGTCCAAAATAAACCTTATAGTTCTGTACAAAATACTTTCAATATTTAGTTGTCCATGTGAACCCTTCTAATGTTCTCTTTCCTTTTCCGTTTCCGTTGCTCCTACCTCCCTTGTGGCCGCTACCCAAACTTCCCCCACTACCGTTTGGTATGCATTCATTTTCAACCTTCCCGAACTATATTTTCAGTTATCTGTAACGTCGCAAAATTAAGTGACCTTGAAAATATAAGATGGGCTTTATAAATCACGAATGTTATTAAAATAGATCTTAGTGAGATAGGATGGGGTGGTATGGACTGGATTGATCTGGCTCAGGATAGGGGTCGGTAGAGGGTTCTTTAATCACGATAATTAACCTTCGGGTTCCATAAAATATTGGTAATTTCTTGAGTAACTGCGAAGCTGGTTGCCTCTCAAGGAAGGGTCAGATCCTTGGAGTTAGTTTAATTAGCAGAAATCACGAAACTGTTCAATACGTAATGGCCCAAATCGCTCATTTACTTCCTTTCTTTTTTTCCCCCCTTGGCACTACAGCCCCAGTGGACCTAGGCCTACCTCCATGAACTTCTCCGTTCACTTCGGTTTTTCTAGATCTTACACATTCGGTAGGACTCCTTGGGCGGGTGATCAGCTCGTCGCAAGGCCTCTACCTGTACACAAACACAGAAAAACGCACACACACAAACTAAACATCCATGCCCTGAGTGGGATTCGAACCCACGATCCAGGTTTCCAAGCGAGCGAAGGCAGTACATGCCTTAGACCACTCGGCTACCGTGACCGGCTTACTTCCGCTTAGAGGCCCAGATATTTTCTTCAGTGCAGAAGCGTAATAGACATTAATGGCAACTATTCCGTGTTGTTCTGTTTTGTTGAGTTCAAATAGTTAACAGCGGGTAGAGAGGTCATCCAACAGAGACTGCTATAGCAGGTTCGGTGATTAGTTCTTGGAGGTAATCCAGCATGTATAGAGAGGCAGATGAAAAGGGCATAAAGAATGCAATTAATGACGGGTGTCAGTATGAATACTCGGGGTTGACGTTGATGGCGCGGAAGTGATATATGAGTGAGGCCGAACAAAGGATCAGACAGGCTAAATTCATCATGGTGACAACAACACGCGTGTTAATATAAACAGACGTGAATGATATTGAAGCAAATTAAAAATAAACACGTTCTGGATAATAACGTTGATTAAACTTGAAATTACCTCCAATAATCACATTTTCACACATAATTGCATGACCGTTGGTCTCGAGTTCTAGAGCGTAATAAAACAGCAGGGGAAACGGAACAGACGGACCATATAGTGGGCAGTTGTTATGCTTTATTGATTCATATTATTAAATGAACCTGCGGTATGGTATGGCCACCATCAACCGTCCATTAATTTTATCGAGTTGGCCAATTAAGCGGCAAAGCTTCCGTGAAAAGTGAGAGGTTCAAATGTTGGCCAGGATGTGGAGTTCCAGGTAATAGAGAAGGTTAACTCTGCGGTCCCAATTGTAATGTCAGATACATTTGCGAGTTTCGAACCTACAGTGCTGTTTGGACCTTCCATATCACAGAACTAATTCGGCTGTCGTGATGGTACGGACTCTGATATGTTGGCAGCTTTCGAATTTTGAACTTCCAGATCATAGTGCCTGTGATATCGGCGATATGGGATCTCATATATTCGTGAATTTCGAATCCTGACTGAGCTTTCAATCCTTCAGGAGACCGAGGTGTTCTTAGTGGTAAAAGCTAATTATGAGTTTCGAGAGTGCACTGCTACTTTGACCTTGCAGGCGATCGACTAGGTTAACTCGACGCTAAAATATCTTATATATTCGTGAGTTTCCAATTTAGATTGTGGTTTCGACCCTCCAGGAGACAGATAAACTCAAATCGACGATACAGTATCTGTTATGAGTTTCCTTTTTACTTCGTAACTGGGCTGCTTCTTCCAAGTATTCCCTACGTCAGTGCCGACCTCAATTGAAGGGACGCATTCCTAATTCTACAAGCAGGTAACCCGATCTATTTTTTGTAACCATCGAAGGAGGTGTGAGTATGACCGCCTCTGTGGTCTAGAGGTCAAAGATCCGGGTTCGATTCTCGGGGGTACCAGATTTTCTGAGATGTAGTGGGTCTGGAACGGGGTCCACTTAGCCTCGTGAGGATAGTTGAGGAGCTATTTCAAGGAAATAGCGGCTCCGGTCTAGAAAACCGAAATTAACGGCCTTGGGGATTCATTGCGCTGACCACGCGTCACCCTCTATCCGCTAAAGTAAGCACTAACTACACCGACAAGCGGCGGTCGCTCGGTCGGCATAGTTCGTTTCTTGGACTAAAACCACGGAGTTTTTGTTTTTTGTTTGTCAGTATGTCATAACGCGATATTAATGAAACGTGAAGAAGTGAACTCAGAATAGGTGTCATGTAGCCTGTTTCTCTCTGTCTCTGAACTAATACAGAGATTGTGATTATACTTTTTTATTAAAAGTCGACGTTATATATGGTCGGACGAATTCGTTGTATGTGTGGGTACCAGGAATTATTTCCTCGGGCGTAAAGCGGCACGGGAGTGAAGCTGACCACTCCCCTCTATGTATTACCGAGGTCAAGAGTGACGAATATATACCTGACAAGACAAGACAAGACAAGACAAGACAAGACAAGACAAGACAACTTTAGCTTTTTACCTTAGAGGCTGAATATTTTCGCTGCTTCACATGAAGTCCAAACAGATTTTNTCATTAATCCTTCAGAATACAACATGAAATAGAGTTTAAAAGACCAGACATTTCATTAGAATAATATTTTGCGATGTTACGTGTCACTTAGTAAATAATTAAATATAAAAACAAAAGGGAAAGTGAGTTATAACTCTATGCAATGATCTCACATCTTTGCAACACCAGATACATACGTACAAAATTCGAACACCACGATCGATTACTTATGCAGATTCGCAAATAAATCATTTTGAAAGCACGTGTACTCCACTGGAGTACGCTTTCCGTACTTGTTACTTTTACAAACTCATGACTGCATAACCATTTTACTCTTTTTGAAGAAACAGAGCTACCAAATTCTGTATTTCAGCATCCCGTTGCAATTGTTCAAATTAGTGTCCATTGTTTATCTTCCGTAAGAATTGCAACACTTTTACATTCTACACTTCAACACTACATGTTTCGCCCTTAAACGGACCGCTTCAGGTGTTTTTATGTTACAGATATTTTACTGAAACTGTGTTAAAAAACTGCTACACTGTTTTAATTCGTGTTAAAATCACATTCTGTAGTCTTCTTAAGTAAAACGAGATAAAATCCTTCAAAATTACTGTTACATATTATTTTAACACAGTTTTAGTAAAATATCTGTAACATAAAAACACCTGAAGCGGTCCGTTTAAGGGCGAAACATGTAGTGTTGAAGTGTAGAATGTAAAAGTGTTGCAATTTTGACAGAAGATTAACAATAGCTACCAAATTAGGTTAGATTAATGTTAAAAGTAGTTCTTAAATTCATGTTTTAATTGCTGTTTCATTTGTTGTAACACTGGCCAATACATACAGAAGATGAGAGACTATTCGAAACCCAGAAGTCAACTGGATCATTGAACCAATCAGTCAAAAACTAAAGTAACGACTTTGTCGAAAATTAAATTACGATAGATGTGGTTTGGATCTGATCAAAATTGTGCCTTTTAACTTACCTGAGAGGCCTACATGTTTCGGCATAGCAACGTGGGAGATGTGTAGCGGTGGGAACAGTGTCTTCTAGGGCGATGTGTTGTCGGAATGGATGTAGCGGGGGTTGCATGTCTCGTAATTGGCTGCGTGAAACTGTTCCGAACTAAGGTGATCTAATTTCGGAACTCGGAGTGCCGAGAGCTGACACAGGCATGGGGAAGCTCTCATGAAGGTCAAATGGTATCACATGTAAGATATGAGATTTTCACGGCGTGACTATGAAGCATGCTGTCTTCTGGAATGGCTACAGCCACCTGCTCAAACTGGCTCCTCGCTTGCGGATTGTTCTACCCTGAAGATGGAAGTGATACATTCCTCCGAAACATCGGGCACGGCGCTACAAACTAGAAGACGGTATTCTTCAAATATTACCAGAATTCGGCGTTGTTGTTTAGGTAAAGTGCTTTAGAGACGTAGAAAGGCTAGTAATAGTTGCATTAATATAATCAAATGAAGCGGAGGAGTTTTTGAGAAGATGATAGTTGCTGAGTTAGTCAAGAGATCCATAGCATTCTGTGGAATTCGAAGGTCCATTACTGAGTTCACAGAGCTCACCGGTGAGCCAGATTAACCACAACAGATACTAGTTTTGCACACTACACACACATACTTGTATCTTCGTCCCCTCGAACATCGTCATCATGGGATCAAATCCCACTCAAGACATGGGTGTCTGTTTGCTTTTATTCTGTGTTTGTGTTGCGTAGCGGCCTTGCGACGGGATGAGCCCTTGTCCAAAAAGTCCTACCGACTGTCTAATATTAAGAAATGAAATGAAACAAAGATTTTCACGAATACCCTATGCTCCAGACGAGAGAATTCGGTTCATCTGATGTCCCTATCAAAAGGCCGTGCCCGCCGCTTGAACTCCAAACCTGCTGAAACGCTGATTACAATTGGTTCTGCTGTCCTCACAGCCCTGACTATGAACTGCGTTACATATCAGGAGAGCACGCTTCTAATTGGAGTGCTTTATTGTGGCGAATTTTGTTTGCTGTTATCAGTGACCAAATATTCACTTGGTATAACATGTTACTGTTCTGTAGAAACTGGTTCTGTTTCCAGCCTCAAGTAATTTGTGCTCATTATGACGTATTATGAATTGTCTTTATTCTTATTCTGTTTTGGTTCCTGTGGAGAAACGATACCTCAGTCGGTACAGCGACGGGCTAGAAGACATAGGTTCGAATCTCGGCAGTGTAAGATTTTCTCTTCTCCACAGTGTCTAGACCAAAACCGAGGCTTACCCAGTCTCCTATCCAGTAGACAACGGAGGCTCTTTCTCCGGGGATAAATCGAACGGGGCTTGAAACTGCTCACTCACCTCCATCTACTGCCGAGGTCAAGAAAATTGGAGCTATACCTCCACTCCCCTATATGTCTTCGTAGCATAGTTCTTAACTAATTAAGCACAGGGACAACTTATCACTTTGGTTTCTGTATAATGAAACACGGGCACTTTGAACACCCATTTCTTATGCTAAAACCCAATTCAGGATGTTAATATAATCGAATGCAAGTTCCGTTCTAGTCGATATTGCCTGCAAATCAAGGAATGAATTTCAAACCAGAACGGGCGGGAGTGCTCTAGCAAAGCATGTGCTGTTCCAGATATTGCTAAATGTTCATGTTCTGCATATCCAGTCAATGTTCTTATGTATCCAGCAGTCTCATTCCACCAACTCCAATGGGAAACATATTTCAAAACATCTATGGATTTCAATTAGCGGATACTCAGATAAACACGAGATGCAGTTCAGTAGTGTGTGAATATGGTAATCATTTGAAGAAAGTCGTCTTCTGGGATTTGGCGCCGTGTATTCTTTGTTTCAGCCGACGTTTCGAAGGAACGTATCGCCTCCATCTTCAGGGCAGTTGAATTGCGTTGCGAATACAGAGAGCAGTAGCTGCAATGATTTCGAAGTGAAAAGCACTAGTGTATATAGGAAGTAGGCAGGGGGTTTTGGGAGAGGGGACCAATGGGAAGAGTGAACAGCGATTAAGGCCATATATGGTCAGGGGGGCGAAAGGGGGGGATACCGGCCAGTGAA
>NW_019729899.1:1823267-1843260 GCF_002891405.2 Cryptotermes secundus | reverse complement strand
TGACGTCAATGACATGAACTGGGGACAAGCTACTGACGTCAATGACATGAACTGGGGACAGGCTACTGACGTCAATGACATGAACTGGGGAAAAGCTACTGACGTCAATGACATGAAGAGCTGGGGTGACTTTGTGGAGTTCTCTTGATATCATTGACGTCAATAGCCTGTCCCCAGCCAACCGGTTCTTCTTGTCTAACCGCAACCTCCGTGCCATTGACCTCCAAGTTGTCTGGATTCACTGGCCGGTATCCCCCCTTTCGCCCCCCTGACCATATATGGCCTTAATCGCTGTTCACTCTTACCATTGGTCCCCTCTCCCTAACCACCCCCCTGCCTACTTCCTATATAAAGTAGCGCTTTACACTTCCTAATCATTACAGCTACTGCTCTCTGTATTCGCAAGGCAATTCACCTGCCCTGAAGATGGAGGCGATATATTCCTCCGAAACGTCGGTTACAACCAAGAATACACGGCGCCAGATCCCAGAAGACGACTTTCTTCATAGTCATCGCCGTGAAAACCTCAAATCTTACATGGTAATCATTTGTTTGCCTGATGATAGTTTTAATAGCGGAAATATGTAGCTAAGCTAATTTTAGCCTTGACCCTTGTACAAGTATTGTTGTGTTGCGACAGACTCTAATAAAGAATTGTATATTATTAAAGTAGATCTTAGAGAGATAGGATGGGGTGGTATCGACTGGAATTATCTGGTTCAGGATAGGGGCCGGTAGAGGGCTCTTTTATCACGGTAATTAACCTTCGGGGTCGAAAAATGTTAAATTCTTGAGTAACTGCGAAAGTGGTAGCCTCTGAAGAAGGGGTCAGTTCCGTGGAGTAAGTTTAATTAGCAGAAATCACGAAACTGTTCAAAACGTAATGGCCCAAATTGCTCAGTTACTTCCTCCCCTTAAAGGCCCAGATATTTTCTTCAGTGCAGAAGAGTGCTGCTTCGTGTCACACCGAACAGTATTAACGTCTATAGATGAAACACTGAACAAGATCGGTAAATGCGCACTACACCATCTTGCACGAGAAATTAATTCTTTACTCTGTCGTTTGGTTAGGATCTAGTTCTCTTGTTCTACTAAATACATCAATCCAAATTATGATACAATTGGTTGCCCAGTAAGATAATAAGAACATCTGATGGAGCGCTATGAACTGTGAGCGAATTCATCTTTTATATTGACATGTGTGGACAATTGACATGCGGCCCGTTGATTAGCGTAGTGGTCCCAGGTGTCGCCGGGCCCCACCCTTCCGACCCTGTCATGTAGTGTGTCCATCACTTCTCCCCACAAAGTCGTATAAATGTCATTGCCGAAACATCTGCTGACGTACGCGCCCTAGCTAACCGTTCATCTACGCATTAAAGATGATGGTTAAATTTTGTTTCGACGATACTACTGCACACTGAATAGAAGCCATAATAAATTTGCTGTTTCTTTGATCTGAATAGAATATCTAAACATAAAATTGAATTAGTGAGAAGGGTGTTGAAAAATACTTAATAAGAACTTTCGTAATTTACACTCATCAATGAAAGGTGATAATAGGGTGGGGCATGTAGCAGGCACGGTCTAGAAAACCGAGATTAACGGCCGTGGGGATTCGTTGCGCTGACCACGCAACACAGTCTATCCGCTAAAGTTGTCACTAACTTAGCTGACAAGCGGCGGTCGCCCGGTCGGTATAGTTCGCTTCCCGACTACAGGCCACGGAGTTTCTTTTCTTTTATGTAGCAGGCAAGGGAGAATTCAAACGGAATTTTTGTTGGAATATTTGAAGGGAATATATCGCTTTTAGTGCTTTGATCTAGCACACACTCGGAGGCACCGGGTTCATAAGATAAATAATGGTAAACAACTACCACGAGCGCTGAATCGTAGGTTTTTCCGTAGTTTTTAAAACAACGTTTCAGTATCGAGGCTACATATAGAGTCAAGTGATGGGATGATTGATTCATTGGAAATAATTTGAAAGGCAGAGGTCTTGGCCTAATTAAGTTACTTGGCTTGAGGGACTTGGAAGAACCACTAGAAACTTCAGTCTGGATAGCTGCAGTCCTCTCCGAGATTCGAGCCGAGAACCTAGCGAATACAAGTCTCGATCGTTACTACTAGACCACTGCTACTACCGCTAAAACTGAAGTGTGTGTTACACATTGATAAAAATGAACCAGGGACAAAACTAATGGAAAACAATAACATTACAAATTTCATCCTTTTGTGTGATGCTAAGAGGGATCGACAAGAGAAAGAAAAGATCTGCATCCTTAAACAGGCGTAAACATGGAATTTATAACTTGGTATAGAAAAAAATGCAACGAAATTGCAGAAATTTGTGAAATTTTGCCCATTAAGTACTGTAGGATGAAATTCTTATGTCAAAGCATTTTGAAGAATTTCACAATTTAACAACAACAGCTGTTATACGAGTATACAGCACAGGTGTATGACGTGACGTGTAGTGTCTGTGGCCAAGTATGCTCTAATAGCCTGATAGTGAGTCACACATAAGACTCAAAACAGATAGGACTCTTTGTGATAATGCACATCTCGACTGCTGTACGAGATTCTTCCGAACTAAGGCAAATTTAATACAGAGAACTCAGCGTTTATAATCGGTGTCCGGAAATCTGGAGGGAAAGTGACTAAGAGCTTAACTTAGGAATAGAGGGAAGTGTGGGCTTGGATTGGATTAACCTGGATCAATGAGAGCCTCTCATGGATACGGCACTTGACCTACAGGTTCCAAACAGGCCATGAATTTCTAATTAATTTTTCATAATGGCAATTAAAGTTAGGAGGCACGAACTTACAATCAAAATATCACCTCTAAAGTGA
Source organism: Cryptotermes secundus (assembly GCF_002891405.2). Taxonomy (NCBI): domain Eukaryota; kingdom Metazoa; phylum Arthropoda; class Insecta; order Blattodea; family Kalotermitidae; genus Cryptotermes; species Cryptotermes secundus. The sequence goes on along the minus strand of NW_019729899.1, from coordinate 1,840,407 downwards.
AAATAATACACAAGTTCAATGAAGTGATATTATTTTACTTTAACAAGTTTAAATATATTTTTATTATTGCATATAAGACTCCGGGATACCGCAGTCGCCATTGCGACTGGCTACGGGCTGGGCGACTGAGGGGTCAGAGTTCGAATTCTGGTAGGGTCAAGGATTTTCACTTTTCCATCTCGTCCAGACTGGCCCTGGGGTCCACCCAACCTCCTATTCAGTGGGTACCGGGGATCTTTCCCTGGGGATAAAGCGACCGGGTAGTGAAACTGACTACTCACCTCCAACTACTTCCGAGGTCAAGAAAACGTGGATCTATACATCCACTCCCCTATACGCCTTTATGGCGTAGTGCTTAAATAGTTAAGTTCAGGAAAAACTTTACCATATAAGACTCTTTTATTGCAGATGGAAGATATACATTTTAAAATGGAGGTAAATTTATCACATTAAAGCCCACACAGCACACTTCATAGACGACGTCAAGGGACGTGGCTTTGATGGGTTTTCATATGCCTGATTTCTAAGTACGGTGAAGCTGATACCCTCACTACAGGCTGTCAATCTCTGAACCTGTTGGGGACCACAGTTTTGTTGGAGGAGCCTTCTCGTTTCGCAATATGCGTCAAGGATAGGAAAAGTCGGCTCCACGGGCTACGTGGATGTCACAGTCCAAAATCGGTGCACCGAAGTTCTATCTAACATAAATTATTTCTGAAATTATACAACCTAAATATGAATGACGCCGGTCACAGTAGCCGAGCGGTCTAAGGCATGTACTGTCTTCGCTCGCTTGGAAACCGGGATCGTGGGTTCGAATCCCACTCAGGACATGGATTTTAAGTTTGTGTTTGCGTTTTTCTGTGTTTATATACACGTAGAGGCCTTGCGACGAGCTGATCACCCACCCAAGGAGTCCTACCGAATGTGTAAGATCTAGAAAAACCGACGTGAACGGAGAAGTTCATGGAGGTAGGCCTAGGCCCACTGGGGCTGTAGTGCCAAGGGGAAAAAAAATATATGAATGACAGTCTTTAACTTTACATTTTCAGTCACAAGTTGCATACTGCTGTCTAAGTGAAATAAACAGGTCCAGTATCTTATGTGAAAAAATGCTGCGCCATAGCTCAAGCGGTTAGTCGCTGGCTTCCCACCGCGGCGGCCCGGGTGCGATCCCGGGTCTGGTCAAGTGGGATTTGTGGTGGACAAAGTGGCGCTGGGGCGGGCTTTCTCCGCGTACTTCCGTTTCCCCTGCCAATTTTTATTCCACAAAATTCTCCATCATCATAATCACCCGTGGCAGGTACAATAGGCCAATCAGTAGCCGCCGTGCCGACTGGACCCAGTAGGACTCCACCCCTTACTAAGCGAAAGAAAGGCTTTTACGGGTTAAACTGTCCCACTAATTAACACATGCGGATCANTTTTTTTTTTATCAAAACATACAGTAAGTTCGCTTGCAATGTTCTGCTTGTTTTCTTATTTTTATATATCTCGGAGCAGCTTTCGGAGACGCTTCTTGTAGTTGATGAAGAGTTTTCACGGCCCTGAGGACTGTCCATGTGACTCATAGTGAAGTGCGTGCCAATAGGACATCAGTTCCAGAAATGGGAGTGAAACACGATTCAATCATTTCGAATGGCATTTGCTAGCCGACTGTCCTGCAGCTATCGGGAGATAGCGTGACCATCAGTAAACAAAGAGAGTCACCCTGCCAGCTCACTGAAATACCCAAGGCATCCAGCAGTTCTGAAACTGCCAATTACGTTGGGTTTAGGATTGTAATTTCCTTGTTTCCCCAAAGTGAATCATGTCGGTTTATAAACACAACAGTCAACTGCAACTATTGTGACGCTAGAGGGCATGCCTACATGGTAGGCCATTGCAGATTTACAAGATGATTGTTGATATTGTTTTCCTTACCTTAAATTCGTGTAGCACTGTTAGAGACAATGCATTATCGAGGTGGTGGTGATTTTTCTTTCTGCATTTTCAGAGCCCATTACACAGGAACTGGAGATCTAAGGACAGAGGAGGAGATATTATTAAAATTGTGCTTAAATAATATGGGTTATGTTCACCTGGATCAGGATAGATCTATTGTGCAGTGACGGCTTGTTTTGAACACGATAATGAATCTTAGGGTATTTCTTGAGCAGCTGAGCGACTGCCAGGTACTCAAGGATGACTCTGCTCTGTAGAGTTGATTAGCCTGACAATTCTGTGGAGCTTTTCTGTTTCTATCTACGTCAGAGGCTCAATCGGAGCCCGCGTGTTTGTGAGCAATATGTTACTGGCCATTTTTGGGCAGAAGAATGAGATATTAATGAAAGAAAACCGTTAGGAAAGGAATTATATTACAAATTGTTTCATTCATTCTTCAATGGCCCTACAGCCCTTTGTTAGGCCCTGGCCTCTTCTTCAGTTCCGTAATCTTTTTTTACACAGTCAGTAGGGCCCCTTGGACGAGTGATCAGCACGTCATAAGGCCACCACCTACACACTAGACAACACAAACACAGAATAAACGCGAACAGTCATCCATGCCTTGAGTGGGATTCTAACCCACGATCCCAGCGATCGGAAGAAGGAAGACAGTGCGTGCCTTAGATGGCTCCCTCATTATGTTCGGCTTAATAAAATGTTAGAAAGCAAAATTTTGAGATAATTTCACGTTCGGCAGACAAAACTCTGTCATTCCTGCGGGTTGTTGGAGCTCTCTGTACCTAGCTAATTTGGGATTCCCCTCTGAGGTCCAATTCTTCGGTAGTTCACAACAGAAATACAGTTATAATTTGTAATCACCCAATATTCATCCCAGTTTCCTTACATTTCTACGATATGCAACACTGACGTCTGAACTGCAGTAGTTAGGTCGATCCATGGACGGACGAGCGGTAGTAAGTGACACGTCGAAAGGAGTTGAGAAGGAACGTTGAACCAGCTGATTGTGTCATATTGGCATATACTGGAAGGAACTTGTGGAAGGAACGAAAAACTTCAGTCTGGTTAGGCCAACCCTAACTCTGATTTTGAAATAAATTACTACGTGAAATAAATTTAATTTTCAGTTCGACTGCGATAACTAACAAACCATTTAAAATTCTGCCAACAAATTTATTACCATATAACCACCGCTTTTGCTGTAATATTTACAAAGAATCCCGCGGGAAGAAGCTTAAAAGTAGAATCCGCCGAAAAGTCTCATTAAAACTGTTTTGGCTACATTTCTTGCTTTCCTCAGCATATTCACTGAATTATTTTAAACAACGTAGCCATCATAATTGCATCTCAGAACTTCTTGTTCATCTGTTGTGTTACAAGTGCCTCAATTTGACATTTTCAGGCTACAGTCCTCGGGAAGTCACTGCATCGGGCCTGGACCGCCCTCGTTAGCGTTGCCACACACCACGTGTAAGTAGACAGATGTCTATGTCCTTGTGCAGAATATGTATTGCAGAAGTCTGTAGATCTGGTTACTTTTCTGAACAATTTTAAAAGAAAAATTAGTACAGTATTGTTTATGTATTGAAGGCTTCAAATCAGTTTGTTGGCATGAAAATCGATATCTGGAAACGGTCGTCTTTTCCGTCTTCAGCTTTCTGGGAAAGTCTCCATCTCTTTATCATCTTATACCAGTAACCTAACAGGCCCATGTGGAGGTGGGCTCGAATACCTCCACCGTGACCCTGCGAGTCGTAGGAGGCGACGAAAAGGGAAGTCTCAAATTTGAGGCAGTAATATATGGTCTCGAGTACCAAGGGACTCAGACCAGAGAAAGACTGCGCTGGCAAGAACCAGGAGCACATACAAAAGACAGACCCGTCCTCTCGTCAGATAGGGCGCCCATAAAACTCAAGAGCGTAACAGTCAAGCAGTAATAAATATCTGATCGTAAGCCCCAGATGGGTACTTTATGCCAAGACAGACTGACCGACTGAGACTCAAACTCAGTAATCTAACAGGGCCCGCTAGGAATTTATTAAATCATGTCACTGCAAGAACTTTAAATCCTGGTTCCTTATACATAGCATAAGTTTCCACATAATAGGTTAATATTTGTTCCATTTATCTGATTATTTTTATTTCGTAATTTGGAATCCGAATAGCACTTCAGGTCCTCAGCCACTTCGTTCACCACAAATCCCACTTCACCAGATCCTTGATCGAAACCGGGCCGCCATGGTGGGAAGCCAGCGACTTACCGCTTGAGCTATGGCGCGGCCAAACTTTCACCCTTTAATCTCTTTTCTTTGTTCCCTTAAAAATTACCGAAATGAATCGGCATTGCCAGCATAAGAAGAAGAAGAATATTTTAATATCCTACTCAGCTCGTCCTGAATAACAATCAGAGCATCTAATTTAATGTTGTAGTAAAATTATAAGCAAGGTAATTCGTTACACTGTACATACGAAGTCAGACCACGAAGAGAAAATTTTATTACAGATCTACTCACGTCCCTCATATTCAGGTTAAACCACTGAACACAAAATTACTCGACTTTAAACAGATGCATAGTTGCGGAAAGCAGAAATTAAAAAAAGCGTTGCGTTCTTTTACCGCTTTTGCAAACGTATCGAGGTAGAATCCAGTGCATATACGTACACTGCATTCTTTAATAGCCGAAATGCTGTGCTAGTGTTGTGGTTTTGTCAATATTCTTTGGATGGTTGGGTGCACGAATTTCTCTCTACTCTTTCAGTTTGTGTATGAGCAGTTCTCTCGCTTTACTCACCATAAGCCAGGACAAAAAAATAACGCTGCAATAAACATTTGATTTATAGCTTAATAAAGCAGACGGTAGAAGCTCCGTCTGAAACGGTGGGCTTGTCGTGCCACACTCCCAACACTGCCACCGCTGTCGCTCTTATCGAAACAGGAACAAGTATGGCGGTGAAAGTGAAACCTTCAGTCTGCTACCATTGCGCTTACTCATGGAGCTGAGCCCTTCTTGAGAAACCGCCACTTGTGCAGTTACTCAAGAACTTCCCAGCATTTTATTGAACCAAAATGTTCATTACTGTGTTCACAAGAGCCCTCCACTGGTCCCTATCCTGAACCAGATCTATCCAATCCATACTATCTCTCTAAGATCCATTTTAATATTTTCCTCCCACCCACGCCTTTGTCTTCCCAATGGTCCCTTTCCATGTGGCTTTCTTATCAGTCTCGTATATGCATTAATCTATTCCACATTTGTGCTACATGCCATGCCCATCTCATCCTCCTTGATTATTCTAATTATACTTGAAGAAGAGTACATGTTATGAAGCTCCTGATTATGCAGTTTTCTTCAACTTCCTGTTACTTCATTTCTCTTCGGTCCAAATATTCTCCTGTTCTCAAACACTCTCAGTCTATGTTCCTCTATTAATGTCAGAGACCCAAGTTTCACACCCATACAGAACTACAGGCAAAATTATTGTTTTTTATATTCTAATTTTTACGTTTTTGGACAGCAGTTCCTGTTCAGTGCATGCAATGTCTTTAAATATGTTATGAAGCGATCAACCTATTCTCTCTACAGTACTGTTCAGTGGAACACCGTACTACAGAGGGAAGGTTGTTTTGCACAAGTCACACATGCGCTCACGTCTAGTCGACAGGAATTCGTGTGAAAAATGCAAGGTCACATGATTCATTAAACGTCGGTGAACAAGCCATTTTTGACGCGATCGGAAGGGGAGTTTGTATAAATGCTCCCATATGCATCTTGATGTTGGACTGGAGTCCATTAACTACTTGCAGGGGCATGACACTTTAACATAAATGATAATGGAAAATATACATTTCTATGTAGTTCCCCATTCTGAAACTATTTGCGTAGTTGCCCTTTCACTTAGTTTGCGTCACCACTCATCCCTTCCCCTTGAGTTCTCGAGAAACGACGGGTAGGTAGGTACGTTGGTAGATATATGTAGAATGTTTTACTATATATGAATAGGCTGATAAGTAACTTCATATATACTTTTTTTATTGCTAGTGGGGTGGGACTAAGCCCTTGTACTGCGGCCACTTCTGGCCTATTGTACCAGCCCCAGATGATAGGTGAGGGTGATTGTGGAGCAATTGGTGGAATGAAGATTGGCAGGGGAAACCGAAGTACTCGGAGAAAACCTGCCCCAGCGCCACTTTGTCCACCACAAATCCCACTTGACCAGACCCGGGATCGAACCCGGGCCGCCGAGGTGCGGAGCCAGCGACTAACCGCTTGAGCTATGGCGACGCCATAAGTAACTTGCTAAATAGAACAATGGAAGCAAATGAATGCAGAGAAATAAAAAAAAACTGTAATGAACAGCAATGAAAGCAAAAGAGAGAAATAAGAAAAGACCGGGGAAGAAGTAAGAATAAAAGAAGACAAGAAAGTAAACAAAGAAAGAGACATAACAATTAGAGATGCTGTAAACTCCTGTCAATTATAATTTTCAATTCGAATTTGACGAAAAACAAGAGGCCCACTGAAGACTACCTTTGGCATTTATGCATTACTGAGGCCCCAGTTGGCTGTCCGTGTAGGCTCTGTATGCGAGAGGCCTGGATTCCGATCACGGGAACATCTGCGTTGGTTCAGCCCGTTCGTCTGGTCTAGCGTCCATGCGGATCTTCAATTATTCACAAGTACAACGAGCGTTTCCGGGTCCGCATTGCGACGGGCTCTTACCTGTAGTCACGCCTCTCAAAACGAGATGACATGGCTGCCTTTCGCACTCTAAACAAGACGCCTTTAGTGCGTCAACACCACAGGGTGTTTCAAAGTAAAGCTGTTCGGCAAAATGTAATGTGGCAGAAACTCAGAAGTGTTTACAGTTAATGTTAACATTAATGAGCATCAATAATGATTTCAGGCATTACAGTAATTGGTTTTGTCCTAGACGAGACTCTAACTTCGGCAGGGGAAGGATTTTTATTTTCTCCGCGTCCAACTTCTGGGTTGCATCCAACTTGCTATCCAATAAGTAACAGAGTTCTTTGGCCAGATTAAGGCGGCTGGAGAGTGAAACTAACAATTCACTTATAATTAAAGCCTTCACAAATTTCTCCGATATACATATAATTTTAACTTTATATTATCACGTATGGGGGGGGGCGTGACTTATATACTGGTTTTGTATTGGATAATTTAATTAATTGACACCTTACACACTCAGCTCGTAACTACAAGTAATACAGTGCTATCGCTGATCTACACACTTTACAAATCACTAGGACATCCTAAGTCTCCTCAGCCTTCATTAATCATGTCCTGGCAACGGATTTATAACGGTCTCACCGTAAATACACACTATGAAGTCTTCTTCGTACAGCCTGATTTCTTTCTTGCCATTATTCCGCTAAATGCCAACTTCGGAGACTCAATTCTAATTCTAGCTGATCCACGTTGTGTAGTATTGGGGCAGTCCCCACAGAAAACGCAGCTTCCTCTATTGTTGCCTGTTGATTCAATGCTGCACAGATGTGTTTTCCACACCGTTGTATAGAAACGAGCGCGACACTGACCACAGAAGATACCGCTCTTCTATATTTGTAGGGTAGAAGGAAAAAATAAAATCCACAAGCGAAGAAACAGTGAGAGCAGGTGCAAGCAGACTAATTCTTCTACCCTGAAGATGGAGGCGATACGTTCCTCCGAAACGTCGGTTAACACCACATCTACACGGTGCCACATCCCGGAAGACTGCTTTCTTCATAGTCACCGCCGTGAAAACCTTAAATCTTACAAAATAAATAATGTCTGGATCTCGGAAACCGTTTTATTTCCTCTATTGACATCTGACTGAATGACCCTGTTGCTCCTTGTTACAGCCAATGTATCTGCAGAAACATTATCCAAAGGAATTTTACTGGAAAGTATTTTTGTGCTGCCTTGTGATCTTACATGAGTATTTAGAGTGTTTGTTTGTTTGTTAAGTGCAATGTTAGTTTATGACGTCGGCTGAGTGACCATGGTGTTGTGGACCAATTCTCCACGGTTAGTGTGTGCAGCAAACTCAGCTTTGTTCCAGTCTTCGCAAATATTAACATACGCTCTCTTTGGTGTTTGCTAACCGTGGCTTGATTAGATCCTCTGTGGTGAATTCATTCTCTTTGAGCAGTTGTTCCATGAGTATAATACGTCCTCGCTTCGTTATTTGTTGCTTTTTATTTTTGAAACCAGTTCAACTACTGTTTTATGTGCTTCCTACTTCACGTATATAATCGAAGTTCATTTATTCTTGGCTTTCCGAAGCTCTTTAAATTACAAACATTTATATAACATCGAATAAAATAAAATCACTTAGATTGTTGTTCTCTTGACTGTGACGCAATACAGTCTTACACTCTTCCTTTCGCCAGGTGGGATGAGACTTAGTCCACTTTTACCCCGGCCTCTACTGGGGCTGTTGTGCCGGTGCCCGGTCGTGGATGTGTCTGGAAATATCGATAGAATAAGAGATGACAGGGGTATGAAGGCACTCGTAAACATCTTATCCCAATGCTCCTTTGTCCACTATAAATCTTTCATAATTTGACCTGGGATCGATCCGGGGTCTCTGCAGTGAGAGAATAGCGACTAACTGCCTGAGTTGTGACATGGGTTCTCGTAGGTGGTTAGTGACGTTTCCGAACGACCAAAAGAAATAATCTGAAAATCGTGACCTTATATATATTAGGCTTCCTGAATATTCATGGGAAATTAACCTTAACTTTCCTACATAGGCCGCCATTCTAGGTAAAATAATCACTCAACTCAACATTTCACTGAAATTTAATTTATTCACTTCAAAATTCATTAACTTCTTATTTGATCCTTCTCAATAAAATTCCGCGTTTTTGTTCTCTTTCTGTGTTGAACGAAAATAGAGCTTTTAGAAGTCAGAACCCCATGTCTGGTTTCTTACTTACAGTTTTATGAAGTGAATTTCCCTGAACTGCAATTTTATTCGTTTTCAAATAAATGAAACTATACTTAAAAATAACTTTGTTACAGGTGCACTGGAGGTTCGTTGATACACGTTATAGTCACTGTCCACGTGAACTTATTTTGATAGCCTGTGACTGATCTGTATGTCCACATCATGATAATATTTATTTTTGTCTACGAAGTCTAAGGAAATCAAAGGAAATGTGAAATATTTCAGAAAGGCGTAATTCGCCGAATGTATTTAAAGCAGTATATCAAGTGCTAGAAGATAATGAAATTGTGAGTACCAAAGACGAGCTTTACTTCAGAATGAACCATTACTGATTCCTGTCCTGTTGATGCTCAGTCTCTTATCCTTGCTCAGAGATGGCCTATTTTGATAGATTTTTCCGTGATCTTCCTCAGTTTCTATAGGGTATTACTTTAAATTCGGCAACAACTCCTTCAGCTTCATTCACAGTTATCCCCTCAGTCTGCCCCATATATCATTGTAGTTGATAGAGCGCCACTAAATTGATCAAGACACCATATAGCTATAGAAGATTTGAAATATAGAAATATTATATTAAATTTATTTCATTCTGTGAAGTAGATTGACGCTTTTTACAAATTTACCAATCTCCGCCTCTCAAATGTCGCTTCTTAAACAGATATAACATTGAGAAACAGGTTTAAAAATTATGCTTTTTTGTAAGTAAATCAATTCTTGTTTAATTTTCGAACTGGACTCAAATTATTACGGGCCTACACCGTGTTCAGTAGCTGACACTGTGTGCAGCTTGTCGAGTGAATGGGCGATCTGAGTACAGAGCACTCACAATTCAATAAATCTCGTTTGCACATGCGGTCAACTTTGTATTTGTTGATGTAATCGGTTGTCCGGATTCTTTTTGTTTACTCTACTGCGTTACGTCATCTGATTGGTTATTTTAGACCTGAAATTGCTCTGTCTATATATTTTAATTTGTTTTCTCTCCTGGAGCAAAAATATCTTCAGAGTGATCGGTGGAGAGACTTGAGCCCGTCCAATTTCAGGGCTCACTGGAACATGCAGATCTAATTAAAATCAATGAGTTGAAAATATCTATTTTATTTTCATGGTTAACATAATGACGCTGTCACTGCCTTATGCTTCATTGCGTTGAAGAAGAGGATGATTAGTGAATAATGAATTGGAAAGGACGCTAAAGGAAGCCGTTATGTCCTGATTTGAGGCATTATCCTAGAATTTGCTGGAGGGAGTATGGAATCCACGAAGAAGAGACAGGTATCTAGTCCCTGGATAACAAATTTGAGTTGGACAGTACAGAGGGTAGGCTTCATATAGCGTCGAATTGGATGGGATTATGATGAAGAGCGGTGAATTGGTTAGGATCTGGTATAGACAGTGTGACAAATAAGTACACGAACTGAAGTCATAAAAACCACACGAAAAATATAAAAAATCAGTTTATCAACAGTTTACTTGCATGAAATTTAATGAGATCAGCCCTTTCCTGATCGTGTTCTCAATTTAGAGGCAATGAAAATGTAGATAAACTTATGTATTAGGAAATAGAATTGTGACGTAACAAAGTGTTAAGATAACTTACAGGTATAAGAACTATACATTCATTTTCCTCATGTGCTTTAAATGAAAAATTTAAGATAAAATTTTACACGAATATTAATAAATAAAGGCCCATTTAAATAAATTGCCGTGGTATGGGGAAATATTAAATAGGATGGGATGGTATGGATTGAATTGATCTGGCTCAGGATAGGGACCAGTGGAGGGCTCTTGTGAACACGGTGATGAACCTTCGGGTTCTATAAAATGCTGGGAAATTCTTGAGTAGCTGTGAATTGGCGGCTCCTGAAGAAGGGCTCAGCTCCATGAGTAAGTAAATAAGTATGGGGAAATATTAAATAGTTTTTGGTAACACGTGCAAAGAGTGTCCACTGGTAGAAGCTCAAATATGAGTTTTCTTCAATGAAAAAGGAATCGACCGAAGCACAGAGACCAGGGAGCTGCAAAAACTCCGTGATGATACGAACTGGCTATGGGGTGGAGCTACAGAGACCGGCGGCCGCAGATGAGGGGTTGGCGCTGCTGTTCTAACTCAGATCCTGCAGAGTTTCACACGCTAGCTCAGGTTTTCTACTTCCCACAGCCTTCCCACACCATTATCTGTCACGCTACCGCACCGAATCCCAGGTGCTGAACAAATAAAATTAACCACAATCCAGTGTTTTTGTTTATAATTGCAACGTACTTAAATCTCTCAAGAACGCGCCATAGCTCAAGCGGTTAATCTCTGGCTTCTCACCGCGGCGGCCCGGGTTCGATCCCGGGTCTGATCAAGTGGGATTTGTGGTTCATAAAGTGGCGCTGGGGTAGGTTTTCTCCGAGTACTTCGGTTTCCCCTGCCAATCATCATTCCACCAAATTCTCCATCATCATAATCACCCGGGACAGGTACAAGAGGCCAATCAGTGGCCGCCGTGCCGAGTGGACCCAACTGCACTCCATCCCCCCGCTAAGCGAAATTGAAAGAAAAATTACTTCTTTGTGTAGCAAAAAATTTGAATTTGGAGGAGACACTTCTGGAAGGAAGATATAATTTTTAGTTATTTAACAGTGTTTGAGAAAGAAACTAGTGAAATNATTGGTCATATCTTACTCGGTAACTGCCTTCTGAAAGAAGTTATTGAAGGAAAGATAAGGGGGCGGGCAGAAGTGACAAGAAGACGAGGAAGAAGACGTAAGAAGATGCTGGATGACCTTGGGGACAGAAGAGGATATTCTGATTTGAAGGAGAAAGCTCTAGATCGCATCAAGTGGAGGAACTGTTTTGGAAGAGACTGTGGACCTCTCGTCTTGACAGATTACTGATGAATGAATGAATGAATGAATGAATGAATGAATGAACAGCGTTTCACCTACAGAGGTTATACCTCCTAGAAAGAGATCTGGTCGGTGTATTTGATGTAGTGTCGTTAAATAGTACAATAAGTAAGATGTAAAACTGCACGTGTGAAGCCTTGCACCAGAGAACTGTCAGGATACAAACCAACACTGAGAGAAGAAATACCGTGACCGGCTGAAAAGGTTTTAGTACTTTCGAAAATGAAATTGTTACCGTTCTCACGTCAATCTGTGATTTTAACACAGCACAGTGTAAAGGTTCGGCCACACAGAGCGCTACGTACGCTATGTTCCCTATGTTAGCTGCGTCGCAGAGTGTACACAGCGTACGTAACGTACATAGCGTATGTAGCGTACGTAGCGAACATAGCGTAGCGCTCTGTGTGGCCGAACCTTAAGTAGCTGGACCTCGGCACGCAAATTCTAAATCGATTGCCTCGTTCGAACAGAATCCCTACGTCACTGTCATAACGTAACCGGACAAAATATAATTGTAAAATAAATATTATAATATATACAGGGTCATGGAGCTACACATAATTCAGTCTAAACAGACACATGAATGGTTCAGACCCTCGACGTGAAAGCCTCCAAGCGTTGCGAACTAGTGCCCTGTACATGCGCAGCAAGGCGGACGTGCTGCATGATTGACATTCTCCGATAACGTGAGTTCATCTCCAGACAGCTGCGGCCTATTGTTACTGCGAAACGAGGAGGGCGAAAGCGGCTTGCTGGAATCGCGTTCCTGAAGACAGATCTCCGAAACAACGAACATAATAGCTTCATAGTTACGTGTGACTGTATCTCTACAGCATATTGTACAGTGGACTTCAGCCATTTACAGGGCTTAGCACTTCGTTCAATGTTAAACAACCCTACCTTCTAGCCGGTTTCGTTTCTATATTGAGTTCACGTGATTCATTAAAAAACGCTGATTCTTTTCCTTAACAGAATGATCTGCGTGTTGGTGAAGCTAAGTTTTCATGGAGGTAGGAGCATATTTAAATTTTTTTTTTTTTGATGGGGATGATCCTTAAAGGGTTAAACAGTGGGAAATCATGTTACGGTTGAAGAAGGAAATGAGGCCCATATTGGTGCCGCCCCCCTATTATATGACGTCGAATATCGACCGTTTTTTTTCTACGTGTTGACATTTCTTCTTAAATTACACATAACTCTTAAAATAGAGCCAGTGTTGATAATGCTACGTCATTACGCGAAATCGGCCATTCGAAAATATTCTTCGATATGGTAATCAGTCACTTGGATGACTCAAGTTATCAGTCATGATTCTTCGAATGAGAGAGCAAGGTGCTGTGCAAATGTAGGGCAACTTTTGATATGCACAACGAAACACAGCACATCTAATATGATATGGAAGTATACATATAATACAACGTCTAGATAACACAAAGATAGTATAACCAAATTCATTCATTCATTCATTCATTCATCAGTAATCTGTCAGACGACAGGTCCACAGTCTCTTCCAAAACAGTTCCTCCATTTAATGCGATCTAGAGCTTTCTCCTTCAAATAAGAATATCGTCTTCTGTCCCCAAGGTCATCCAGCACCTTCTTACGTCTTCTTCCTCGTCTTCTGGTTCGCATACATAGTGTCTCTGTTTTCGGAAAGAGACTATCCAGGAAAAGTGATAATGTGGTAGTTTTTCCATTTACCTTCCACATCTCAGTTCAGCAGCCGTTCAAACTACTCTGGTCACGCCTGTTGCTATACGAACTTGAACCATCTCGAGCATCATTTGCTCTGTGCTTCAAGTCGCTGCTGATGACGCTGCTTCCGGCATCAGTTTTTGGTTTTTGGTTTTTTGGTGTGTCCAGCAAGGGAGGCCCTGCCAGTAGCTACGCTACCGCTGGTATAGCTCTCAGGGTCCTTGGCATACTCAAACCCCCTCACCACGAAAAGGTGGAGACACCAACGAGGGGGATAACCAAATATTAAGAACAAATTATATTAATAACATGTGTTATACACTGCAGAGATACAGCCGCAATTAAAAAAAATATGAGGGAAGATCAACTGTAGAATTCTGTATGATTAGCCCACAGTCAATTGGAATCCTTAAGTAAGTTTTTGCCTGAAAATTGCCTTGTAAGGCAGAAACACGTAGGAGCAGAACAACATATGCATATATTTTAATAATTTTAATAACATTTTATACATTTAACGATAATTGTCTGAATTAAATGTGAATTAACGTCATTAATTTTTTGCATTATAAACGAAAAAAGGAAGACTATAAAAATGTAAGGAAGAAGAGGCCTCAGCCTATTCTAAGCCCTACCCCAGAGTTTTCCTGGATATGCTGAGGAAAGCGATGAAGCCTTTAACCTTCAGGCAAAGATAGCAATCACTCAACCACAACATTCAAAATCCTCTCTCGAAGTATGTAGTTCAGTTTAAAGTTGTAAACTTTGCATAGGATTCAAAACATAACAGCTACAACATGCAAAATGCATGAACACGTGTTGGGAAACGTCGCTCGGAAACGCATAATAAATGGGAGATATTGACTGCAGTGTATTTCTACAATCAGAGCCTCACATTTCTCTCTGCCAGACCGAATCTGTTTAGCGTGACGAGTATGGATGTCTGCCCCCTTATCTGTTTGCATTTGTCAGCTGCTGGGTTCAATACAAAAGCGACTTACGTTAAAGTAACAACGCTATGATCTGAGCTAGTGACGTCAGTAACTACATCTTCAGAAAATTAGAAAACACCTTGTATCATGAAGTTGGTTATTAGTTGTTTCAGCTGGCTTTGATATTCAGTTCAAGGATCTTTCTAAATGAAATTAAATCCTTCATGTGGATTTCAGTCACATGAATTTTTTGTAAATTTCTTCTGCAATGCATTAAAACGAAACTACGTGCCACTGGAAAGAGATGAGCCACTTTTGCCCGCTGTTTCCCGTCATGTTATAGCTACGACTTCCAACTTACATACATAGTCCATTACATTGTGCTCCTTAGTTCATGGTTTATTTAAGGAGTCGTACAAATACTAAGGTAATGTACCCTCGAATGAGTCAGAATAGGATTCATATGGATAATGGAACGCAATCCCTTCTAATTATTCATTTACGGTTTATTTATTGACACTGACAGTAGAGCAGACAATATAGCATCGAACAATAGGATGACTTAAGAATAATGAACAGGAAAGATGTGGAAGGTTACGGTGTTTTCTCGATCTACGGATATCCAGACGTTTGTTTGGAGGACAGAGAAAAATCATGACAATTGTCAGGTAGGATAACCGTTCTCTGGGCCGAGAATTGAAGTCGGAATCTCAAGAATTCGAAGCAGAATTGCTACTTCCTCATCGCAATTTTGGCAGAAAAACGAGACCTTAACCTCTTTTAAGGTACTGTCCCCAAGTTCCCATGAGTTACTGAAGAAAATCAGATAAAGTCATCATAATAATTAGTCTGTTGCGGAAAATTGCGATATATTGACATGAAGATTATCGTGAAGAGTTGAAATAGCATGAGATTTGAGATTCTCACTTTAGAGGGTAGAGTTTCACGACAGGCCGAGTACTCCAGAAGATATTAACAGGGACCCAGAGCAACGAGTTCTCACTGCTGGAGTTACTCTTCTGAAACGTCTCTGAATTTCTCCCGGACCACACAGAGCAGCATCTCGGAATATTTCGACTTCTAGATTCTGAAACAATTGTTTTTTAGGCTAGTACATGTTGCCGAATCAACTGCTGAGTTCTTAGCGTCAATAGGTTGGGTAGAATTGTAAATTTACCTTACAGAGCACCGTCGATATAACTCGGGTTTCGGGCAACAGTTTCGGTACCAGGGTTATGTGTGTAATCGATGTTTAGGTAATTTTATAATCCATGATGTTATGTGTATTTATCCAGTGATTAAAATACGCAATATTTGAGGTATATTTCTAACTTATGTTTAAAAAATGCAACCAGCACACACCACTAATATCCTTACATTTATATCTCTTTACGTAATGAGTTTAGGGAAACGACAGACACAGCTGTTTATAGCGGACTGTGGACTGCAACCCCTTTAACCACAAACTGCAGCAAGGAATATTGAAAGGAATATTATTACTTTTTAATTTTCAAAATTATCTGCGAATCTGAAATTGTTCATACATTCCTAAACTTCGTCACTTTTCAGAAGCTTCTAATTTCATTCTTTCGAACACCCACAAAAATGTTGATGTTTCCGAAAATATTCGGAATGTTAGAAACTTTATATTTTTGAAAATTTGCGAACATATTTAAATTATTAAATCATTCTTTAACACCAACGTGCTCTGTTCCCAAAGGTCTGGAAACATTTTCAGCAATTTAAATTTTTTTAAAAATTTACATATTACATTATTTCTCTAATCACTTTGCTTATATAGCATATGAGGTAGTGGAGGTATAGCTCAACCATTCTTGACCTGGGCACTAGATGAATGAGAGCGGTCAGCTTCTCGCTCATGACGATTTATCCTCGTGAAAAAGCCTCCTGTACCCACTGGATGGCTGGCTGAATAATCATCAGTGCGCTTCTGGCTGCTTTCTAGAAGTGAAAATATTTTGCCTCTGCTATAAATCGAACATGGGTCGTGGCCTAATCTCTATACTGACTGAGCTATCCCGGTTCATGGAATGTTGAAATACACTCTTATAACATAAACAAAACTTTCATAAAAATTTGTACAACGTGAAACTTACATAAACCCGGTCATGGTAGCCGAGCTGTCTAAGGCATGCTCGGAAGCCAGATCGTGGGTCCGAGTCCCAGTTAGGGCATGGATATTTAGTTTTTGTTTGTGTATACGTTTTTCTGTGTTTATGTACAGGCAGAGGCCTTGTGACGAGCTGATCATTCGCCCAAAGAGTCCTACCGTTGTTTAAAATCTAATAAACCGAAGTGAAACGGAGAGTTTCATAGAGGGAGACCAAGACCCAAATTGGGAATGTAGCGCCAAAGAAAAAAAGAACTTACATAATCTTATTAGGGAGCACAATCTCAGTTGTGGTACCTCTGAATCCGAGATATAACGACATGAAGTAAATCGAGGTTTCTCTCTTCATTTAACAAAGTTTTCTTAATTTTGTAAATTATATCATGATTCGAATGCAAATGTAAAATGAATTATGGACTCAGGACAAACGTGAAGTAAAATTTGTGGCCTGGTTGGAGCTCTATTTCAGCATTTCTGGGAGCACTGTGTGCCCCCCCCCTCGGAGTCAGAATCACACTTGTTCCGCATGAGAAACAGAATGCTAACCGCTTCGGCAGGAAGATGAAGATGGCGAATCTGGAGGAATGTGCAG